>NC_056751.1:56045533-56180533 GCF_019279795.1 Protopterus annectens | reverse complement strand
AACATGGCCTTGCATTTTTTTTCTGTTTACTGTGTTAGGTTGTTAGTTACATTACGTACATTGGCACTATGGGTGAGGCATGGGCCTTTCCCAGAGGACTGTAGGCCATTTGAGAGTGCTGCAGGCCATGTGCAGCAGGCCAGTGCATTCTGTCAGTCATATGTTCCCAGGCTCCAAGCCAGTGGATTACCCTGGGGTGACAGTGGTAAGTGGTTGAGATGTTCCTGTCAATCCTTCCTGTTCATACTGATCCACGAGTCTGGATGTGGTTGGGTTGCTGCTTACAGCTAGGGACACTCCTGCATTGGCCCCTATTCAGCATGCAGCATCATGTATGTATTCCCATACAGAGATAGGTTCATTCTGTACTCATTCCCTACAGCAAGGATATGACCTGTGATAAACCTGTGGCTGATGGTGGGGTGAGCTGGGTGCATGTATGATATGGAAGCTACGTGCACCTGACTCACAAGTATACCTGGGACATTCCCCTTATGATGGCTTGTGTGTGGGCATGGACAGCCTGTCATTACTTTATAACTGTGCCGTTTGTGGTCTGCCAGTGATTGGCCAGACTACCAGTATTCTATACTAGAGAGACAACTAATGTGATGTTAACCTCTATGTATAATTCCAAACTTGTGTGCAGTTGACAGTTATTTTATATGCACTCTGTGTAGGTTACTTCCACATGTGTACTGTTTCTATGTATGGGCTTCTGTTCATGGCGTGTCCAGCTTTCTGACTGTGACAGATATTGACATCTGGACAGTGAGTACTGTATGTACAACTGCTGACATGGGTGTAGCTGAGAACCAGTGATTGGCACTGCAGTTGTTGGAACATGGCCCTGTCGACCACTGTACTATACCTAGGCCACTGAGACATAACCATCCAGGCCCACATGCCGACCACTTCCAAGCAATATTAAACATACAACAAACTTACCACACTGATCCCTGCATATTGTATACATGCAACAATGTAGATTGGGACAGCTCTGGCAATCTGTGCTCCAGTGATATTACTCCTCAAACTTACATGTTACTGCATTTCTACATGGGATTGTTGGGGGGGGGTGCACACCTGAAGACTTTAAATGTTTGCAATGACTGTACTGGTATTTTGGTTACTCTGTTGGCTTCCATTTTATATTGTATTGTGACCTATCATGCAGAAAGGAGGCATGTCAGTAGAGTACATATGTTAGATCTTAATGGCATAAATTTCAGTTTCAGACTTCTTACTCTTCAGAACTAAAATGCAACTGCCAGACCTGTTGTAGTATGTCTGAGTAGGTCTGGTGAGGGGCTGTTCACCATTGCCATCATTTGGGGCCTTAGCCCGGCCTTTCTTTATGATCATCTACACCTGTCCTGCTGGGTGAGGATGGTGGTGGGTATGTGACCTTCACTGACATCCATGTGTGTGACCTATTGACACCCACAGTTATTTGGCCCATCACATGTACTGCGGTGGGAGTTGTCACCATGCATAGTACTGCCTAGTATGTTGACACCAGTATTTGTTATGGATTTCCTGTTGTCCCATATAGCTGTCAGCTGTCTGCTGCTATCCCATTCAGCCACCCAATTCCCTTGCATGCTTGCATCCATATCATACATACAAGTATGAGAACATACTACTCCATTCAGTAATTGATAGGAAGGGTGACTTAGCTTGTTGCTGGGACAGTATTGAGGACAGTGCTGGAGGGCTGACTATGTCAGATGCATGTAGTACATTTTCTATACATGGTAAAGCACAGGTAGTGTCATGTTTGGCATCTCGTTTACTGTATGTGAGAGTTTGAGAGAGGTATCAGTCCCTGGGTCCCTGCAGTGTCAGCGTGTGTGCTATGCATTTCCTCTTTGCCAAGGCATGGGAATACTGGGTACACCTTCTTCTGCCTACAGGGGCAGGGTCAGGATGTTCCTCCTCCAAGTCCCTCTGTGTCTGTACTGGCCTTGACAATGGTGAGGTGCTGTGGGGCACTGCCCCATGCTGTTCCTGCTGCAGCTGTTTCCACAGGATCATATTGTGTAGCATGTCACATACTATGAATATTTGTGTACATTTAGCTGGAGAGTACTGCAAGGCTTCACCGGATATGTCAAGACAGTGGAACCGTGACTTGAGCATCTCAAACACATGCTCTATAATGATCCTGGTTTGTGCATGTGCCTCATTATGGTGCTCTTGTTCGGGTGTGTGTGCATTTCTGATGTGTGTCATCAGCCACGGCTCCAGTGCATAGCCAGCATCCCCCACTAGATGGCCATATGGGATGCCCTCCTTAGCCAACCCCTGATACAGCTGTGAGCAATGCCAGATGTGGGAGTTGTGATAGCTTCCAGGGCTGCCAGCACACAAATTCAGGATAATGCCTTGGGCATTGCACACAACCTGGCAGTTGATGGAGGGGAAGCTGCTGTGGTTTATGTAGACCCTACCCCGCTCACGTGGTGGTGCTTTGATGTGGATGTGCATGCAGTCTATAGCACCAACTACCTCAGGATATTCTGCTATATGGTGGAAGAGACGCATACTTCTGGTCAATGCCTCACAGGTGATGGGGAAATATATGTGCTCATTGGCATGTGGTTTCATGGCATCCAGGAACTGGTGGAGTACCCTGGATGCTGACGTCTGTGAAACCCCATGATATCACCAGTTAATTTTTGGAAGGTACCTGTGGCTAGTATTCTTAAACCTATACATACCTTGGTATCCACTGGGATGGGCTCTCCTCTGTTAGTTCTGTGTATGAGGCGTGGCCGGCACAGTTCAATGATTTGCTGTAGAATGTCCCTGTCCAACCTATAGTGATCCACTATCTTCAGCTCATGTAGGCCCTGGTAGGTTACCCTGGGTCTGTACACTCTTCTCCTCCTCCTCACTGTGGGTCGGTTGTCAGCAATCTCCTCCTCACCACCCTCAGTCTTTAGCACATATTGATGGAGTAAAGCAGCAGGAGCCTCTAACTTTTTTAGTTAGTTTTGCCAGTGAAAAATCCCCTGTCTATGTACACTGATGATGTCGAGTTTGTGGGAAAATCAGTCTTTAGGGTGTTTGCGCAGTTTATTGTAGTGTGCTGTGCTGCTGCATGTGTAATTGGCTGATTCTGATACATTCCACCTGCCAGCTATGCTAGTTCTCATTGATTGCCTTCTTACTACTGTTTCCCCCTCCCAGTTCCTCCCTATTTAAGCCTTGAGGCATGCCCAGTGCTGAAATGTAAGCAGTGCTGTCATTTCCTCTTTTTTTTTTTTTTTTTATGTTTAAAACCTGGAGCGTGGCACCCACAGCCTTTTAGGCTACGTACACACTGCTCAGGCACATCTGACACACCCCCTTCCTTAGCTGTGCTTAGCTAAGGGCAAACACAGGCCACAGAGCTCCAATGAGCTTACAGCAAGCATGACACGCCCCCTTATGAAGTCATTCAGCTCTTAGACTTGCACTGTTGTATTGCTGCACCTACACAGTTAGGTACAAGCTGACATTTTGAAGAAATATTTGATTCAGTACAACTCCCCTCATTTGCATACCCCAGTGTGTAGATCGTTAGTTACTGTACTAAAATGGACCCTTTCCCCTTGATAATCAGTGCTCGCTAGTATTGGTTACATTCTGCATGCCATTGACTATAATGGCAAAATGCAGAATTAACTTGAAATTGAGTTTTCTCATTTTTTTTTTATTTTCGGCACGATCCCATTTGTGCGCCGCTGCCCTATGCTTAAACGGCCGAGATTAGCCAAAAAAAAAAGTTACATTTTCATAATAATTAATAAATTTTTAATGTCAATGGCCTTATATTTAGCCATTGGCATGTCTAATGTACATAATACATGCTTTTTCATGAGCTGTCATGCCTCCATTTTGTCATTTACAGAAATGTACTCAGATATTTTCCGAATACATTTCTGCATTGACACTGTTCTAGCACGGAGACCTGGCAGCTTGGTGAATCAATATATCACCTAATTTGCATGGTTTTCACCAGCAAATGAGGTGATTTGCATGCCGCACGGTTTTCTCTGCTAGAACAGTGTAGGGCGGCTGGTGCACGTGAAAATGGCACTATCCTGAATCGCTCGGGGGCCATTTTCCGTGCAGGAGGTCTTACACTGTTACTGCACAGAAAATGGCTTCCTGAATCCCGGGGACTGTCTTTTGTTATTCAATGCCTCAAAAATGTATTCTTAAGGACATTTATTGTACTGGTACTTGCATTACCTTTCAGTTCTGTGACCAGTGGGAACCTATAATAATAATCAAAACAAAAAAAGTAATGACTTTTGGAACTGAAATAAATTTTACATGTTTTCTTCTGTTGTTCCAAGGAAAAGCTTGCATGTCATATAAAAATTGTTCCCTTTTTGCATTCTAAGTCTGATACACATTACAGACTTCACAACTCTTCATCAACTTCTTAATTTGCTCAGATATTTTTTGGCCAAAAAGTATATCTCATGATTTTTCCTTACATTTGTCAATCCCTAAATATGATTTAAGTGTCATTTCTAGCACAAATTCTCTGATCTGACTTTGAATTATTGCTTTATTTGATTTAATCATCAAGCTTAACACACTCACACAAGTTCACCACTCTACAGGAAAATGCCTGAATCTGTGTATGCAGTACTGCCATCTTCTCATGTCAACCATTCTCTGTGGATTTTTTAATAACTGCATTTCTTTATCATCTCTATTACATTTTCTAAGCACGTTCATTTTTTTAAGCTGAAATAGTTGTCAAATAAATTAAACAATTCTCAATCCTTCAGCATCAGAGCATTTTTTACTCCTTTAATTAAGCTCTGATAGTGTGTCAGCTATGTGCATTTACTTTTCCAGGTCTGTGCTGAACTTTCCAGATTACAGTTTTGCAACTTTAACATCATTCTCTGTAATCTGCCTGGTGAGTTATGAAATGCTTTCTTAGAAACTCTGTGCAATTGTTTGTATTCTGACTCTACCAATAATGGCTTATGACTTACCAAACATACAACCATGAAACATCTGACAGTCATAAATAATAGTCATTTCTTTCTATTCTTGCATATCTTGTTTATGCTTCTATTGGAGATCTTAAACTATACACAATTGGCTAACATTTCTTCATCAACAATGCACCCTGGATTTGTTTGCCATCATCTATTTGGAGTAAGCCTGGCTGTGATATATTGTTCAGATACCCCTGTAACAAGCATTATCAGAATATCAAAACTTGTATTTTGCCTTGCTTCCAGTCTTCATCATGTCTTAGCAGTTTTCTAAGTTGCACTGTGATATCTGATAAATTGAGCTTAAACTTTGGCAGATATTGTATTATTTCAAAAATCTCATAAAACTTGAGCCATTTGCTGGTTTCTGTGCATTAACTATGACACTGGTGTTTCCCAAATCTGGCTTCAGTCTTTCCAGTATAAAAAATGGCCTATGCATTTTTAGATAAATCACACATATATGTAATTACTTTTTATGCATACTGACCTTTCTGTTTTCCTTGCATCATGCTCTTGTTTGGTAGATTAACAGGGCATCATCCTAGTATACTGACCACACCATCAAAACCTTTTATGATCTCTGCAATTGTTCTCTGAAATAATTCTGACACTGATAAGACACCAAGCAGCTTGACACAGACCTTAGAGATACAGCTACATGTATAACAGATGTGGAGCTAAAACTAAGTTGTTGAAACTAAAATTAATCAACTAAAAAGACTGAGGTAGAACAAAGAATTTGAGTTTTCTGGAGAGCCAGAAAAAGAAGACTAGCAAAATTGTGTTGACTACATGATGGTTAAGCTGCACAAGTGGACCTAGATTTTGGTGCAGGACTTAAACCGTGAGAGTATCTATGCAGTATTCTTACCTCATTGCATGAGAGTTAAGTTTCCACACCTGGCATTGGTGAGGTTTAAGTCCTTTTCATTGGTGGATAGAGTACTACCTTAGGTATGGAAATTGGATAGGTAAGTAAGTGATGGTAGGAAACAGTAGGATTATCTGTGATGTAGACTATTCAACAAATGCAGAAATTGCCAGGTAATATTTCAACCAATATTTCGCATTTGCTGCCAGATTATATTAAAGTTTAGGCTATTGTCCCCTTAAAAACTGCAGATTTTTTTCCAGCAAGGTCCTGTCACCTTTACTTTATGGAAGGAGAGGCAGAAGTGCACTATTGATCCTAGCAGCACAGCTTAGAAAGGGAAGCAAGTCTGACATCTTCAAAGAGTGGATTAATGGACCCATTTACCCTTTTCTGCAGTTTACTTGACATGCAGTACTCTCACTGTCTTGTGCTTTGGAGGATCACAGATGGTCTGCAATGCACCTGAGATAATATTTCTCATTTAGTAGTAATTCTCAAGATCAAGTAAAGTTCCTTGATGAAGGAGTCGAGCCTGTCTTCATATCCATAGTTGGACACATTATCCTTTGAGCCACTGGCCTTTCCTGTGTTTAGCACTTAGTGTATTAGGTAGTTTTGGTAGCATCTTCTGAACTATTAAAGGGCCTTAAAGTAGGTGTTTTAAATCTGAAGAAAAGTGGAAAATATACAGTGCAGTACATAGACATGTATAACATAATATGCATACAGAATATTTTAAAAAAGGAAAAAAGGGAACAATATGCATATAGAATATTTTTAAAAACTGAAAAAAGGGGATAAGACTGGAGCAGAGGATGTTTTGTGGTTATTATTCTGTATTTTGGAAATTTTAGAGAAGCCTTTATCAATTTTAGTAAAGTATTCTTCAATTTCCTTGTGAAGTAGAGAACCTGCTTTATATAGGTTCATAGGTTCATAGGCTCATAGGTGTGTAATAGGCTAATAGCCCTGGAGCCTTTAGAAGCCTAGCCCATAGGATTACCCTGGCATTGTGCCACCCGACCTTAGTTCCCAGTGCCTCTGTCGAGTAGAGCCACTGGAGTTATCCCTGGGGTGAATTCTCTATTTCCAATCCACTCATCAAGATTTCTCTTGAAGAGAGCCAGTGAGGTGCTCTGCTTGACATGTATGGGAAGTCTATTCCACAGCATGGGCAGTCTCTGGGCTATGAACCTGTCCCTCCAGGATGTTTTGTTGATTGTGGTAATGAGGTTGAGGTCTCTGGAGCGTGTGGTGTGGAGGGATTGGGATTTCTTTAGATGTAGCATTTCTAACAGAGCTGAGTCAGACATTGCTTTGTAAGTCAAGCGGAGATCGCCTCTAAGTAGGCTATATGAGACAGAGAATAGTTGGAGTTTTTTGAGTCTGTCCATATAGGACAAGTGTTTAAGGTGTAGGATCCTCTTTGTGAGGTACTTTTCTGGTCTCTCCAGTTTTTCCAGGTGTCTAATGAGGTACATGCCAAATGAGGCATTGTACTCGATGACTGGCCTTATGAGGGATGAGTAGAGGGAGACAATGACCTCTTTCTTCCTGGATGCAAAACCTTTAGTAATGAGATGTGCCACATAGAAGTACTTTCTGACCACAGTGGCAATGTGGTGGTCAAAAGAGAGGTTGCTGTCAATCTGTGTTCCCAGATCTCTTATAATGACTTCTGTGTTCAATGGACTACCATCTATGTGGTAATTCAAGGGAACTGGGTTTTTCCCAAAGGGGATGAAAACACATTTTGTGGCATTGAGCTTAAGGCCATGGTTCGGACACCAGTCATTGGTCTCAGTGAGGCCTTTCTGTAGGATGTCAACATCACTTGGAGAGTTAATAATAGCTCCCAACTTGCAATTGTCTGTGAACTTTGTCAGCCAGAGTCCCTTTGTGTTGGCCTGGACTTCAGAGAAGTAGATATCAAACAGGAGAGGACCCAGGACCAAACCCTGTGGGACTCCACTCGTGACTGGTCTGCAGTCTGACTTGGAGTCAGTTACTTTCACACTGTGGGTTCTGTGAGCCAGTTTGCAACCCACCTAGTGATATAGGGGTTGATGCCTAGCTTAGTGAGTTTTTCTATGATTCCTGAGTGGGGAATGGTATCAAAGGCCTTGGACAGATCAAGGTAGGCTGTATGAACCACCTTGCCTTCATCCACAGCTCTGGTGACTGACTCAAAGAAGTCGACCAAGTTGAGCAGGCATGCTCTACCCTTCACAAAACCAAACTGTGTAGGATCCAGTGTTTGGAGATTCCCTGTATCCTTGTTTGTTAGGTCCATAATGATGCATTCCATAGCTTTGCATATCAGACTTGTCAGGCTAATGGGGCAATAGTTTCCAGGCTCTGTAGTCACTCCTCCTTTGTGGAGAGGGATGATTGTAGCAGTGCGCCATTTGGTAGGGACAAAGCCTGAGATGAGGTTGTGATTGAACAGGGCACAGAGGTGAGGTGCCAGTTCACGCTGCAGTTCATGTAAAACACAGCCAGGGATATAGTCAGGTCCCATAGAAGCTGTATTCTTGGCCTTGGACAGTGCTGTTTTAACCTGTGCAGCAGTAATACTGGGTGCCTGGCAATCTACTGGTATTGTGATTGGTCCTTTAGGAGGGGAGAGAGGGGTAAAGTTGGCATTGAATCTGTCTGCCAGTATATTGGCAATATCTGTTGGCTCGGTATAGGAGGTAACATTGTGTAGTAGCTCAAAACAAATCTGGGTATTGCCATGGAGATTCTTTACATAACTATAGAAGGCCTTGTGGTTGTCTTTACTATCTGCTGCAATTCTGTTTTCATAGCTAGCTTTAGAGGATTTGATGAGGGATCTCAACTTTTTGTTGAGGCTGATAAGGGAGTTTTTCCAGTCTTGGGACTTTACCTTATTCCGCATCAGTTTCCTCCTTCTGTTGTAGAGTTTGTATATGACAGGGGACCACCAGATTGGCTTCCTTTTTTTGGAGGAGAGAGTCTTGGTTCTATTCGGTATGGCGAGATCGATGCATTTGTGTACGTGTTCGTACAGTGCATTGGTGTATGACTCTGCGGTCATGCAACTATTCTCCGTTTACATGGGAGCCGTGAAGTTAGACACCTCTGTTTTTAGGAGCCCAAAGTTAGCTTTGGAGAAGTTTTTCATTGTGGTTACCTTTGTGGGGGGTGGGGGGATGGGAGGGATGTGGATTTCCAAGGTGATTAGTTTGTGGTCAGATCTAACCAGGGAGGAGTTGACTATTGGTGTAGAGCAACGGTCGCCCCTGTTAGTAATGACCAAGTCAAGGATGTTGCTACCTTTACTGGGGGTAAAAATGGGCTGGTCCAGGGCATTGGAATTAATGAATTCCAGGAAACGTTGGGCAAGTGTATTGGTACATGAGTAGTTTTCCCAGTTAATGGAGGGGTAGTTGAAGTAGCCCAGTATGAGAGTGTTAGTTTGGACCCTAATATTCTCCAGGGTGCTTAGGAAAGTGGAGTGAGAGTCTTGGGACATGGTTGGGGACCTATATCAGGCTATGACCTGAATCAGTGTCTTACCCAGTGTTTGCTGCTCCTGAAGTATCGCAGATGCGTTATGTTGGGCTACTAGTCTAGAGGCGTGTGCATCCTTTATGAATATGGAAACATCACCTCCTTTGGTGCTTCTGTCCAAGTTCTGGGGCCGAAAGGTGTGGAATGAGTTATAGCCTGATAGTGCAGGGGTGTTTTCTGCTGCCTTGAACCAGGTCTGTTACAGCACAAATGTCAATGTTCTCCATTTTAAGGAGTGCTTCGAGTGAGTGCATTTTGAGATTTAGACTTCTAGCATTGAGCAGCATGACTGATGAATGGGTGGGAGGTTGGTGGAATGGTTAAGGTGTTTACCTTACAGACAGAAGGTGCAGGGTTTGATTCTCACATGGGATAATTGGCTAGGCTTAAAATGGCTCACAAGGGCAGTTAGCCTAGTACTAATCTATGAACCTATGAACCTATGACCCTCATATTGCATTTGTTTGTAGCTGTTATGGTGGTAATTTGGTCTTTGGAACACCACCTAAAAAAGGCACTACAGGGGTGGCAAGAGCCTTAGTCAGTATCCGGAAGACCAGGGTGACTGATGCAGGCCATCTTTGGCAAAGAATCAAGGTTTGTCAATCATGTCATCCCAGGCAGACAGATACTGGATCCCCTTAGAATGACACCAGAAACTTAGCCAATTGTTGAAATCAATCATTTTCTGCTTGTACTGTGGTATCATACTGGGTGATGGTAGGATGCTGCTCAGGGCTAGGGTCATACCCACCAAGGCTACATAATCCGAAAGATCCTCCATGTCTCTTTTCATGTAGTCCAGGGAGGTACGTTTCAGTTCATTCACACCCATGTGTACAATGACAGAGTCATATTTGTACCTGTTGTTGAGGGACCTGAGTGCATGCATTATGTGGCAGATCCTGGCACCTGACAGGCAGCTGATTGTTCATACATTCTAGTAGAGGTGACAGGCCTCCTCCATGGAAGCATGATAAGAATTTGACATATGTAACAGTTTTGTGTGCAATATTCTATTCAGAGTGTTTAGTAATTATGTATTGGTTAGATAATTTGTTTCAGAATTGCTTTGCTGTCTGTCCACATATTTAGTGTTATTTTTTATACATACTTTTAAGTCTGGAATTTATAATAATGGCACAGATAACATGATTGCTACTTTATTTAGTTGGTATTAGTTTGTATCAGAACTTGTTTGCTGTCTGGTGGCACAGATTTAAAAATTGCTATTCACTTGGTATATTGAGAATTGACAACTGGTAATCTAGTGGGTCACTGGGATGGGTTCTTGGTGCAACCCTCAAATAATGGTGTAAGCTTTTCTATTTTTGGCTACATTTCATTAAATATTAATGGGCTGGTGAACCCTATTAAAAAGAACAAAGTGTTCACATATATACAGAGCTGCAGGACATA
Source organism: Protopterus annectens (assembly GCF_019279795.1). Lineage (NCBI taxonomy): Eukaryota > Metazoa > Chordata > Ceratodontiformes > Protopteridae > Protopterus > Protopterus annectens. The sequence goes on along the minus strand of NC_056751.1, from coordinate 56,169,688 downwards.
CTTTTTTATTTTGCATGAGGTGTATTTATCACAGTCCAAAATTGTTAGGTTGGGTTGCTTCAAGTCCAGGTTTTTAGTGCTTCATATCCTTGTAGTGGACATCAGGGTGTGGTAACTCTTGTTAAGGCAGGTATTACATTCACTGTTGAGAATCATATTTCTGATAATGAGGGTATGTTTGTACTTATTAAGGGTTTTCCACAAGGAATAAAAATTGCTATTGACAATTTGCATATTCTCCATGGTACTAAATGCCTAGAAATTTTGAAATGCCTACAAGAATGGATCAGTTTTCAAATGAGTTAAGGAATATGGGAGAACTGGAATACAGCATTTGCTTTGATTGACGTTTTAAGTGTCTGTCACAGTATAGCTGTAACACCATTGGGGAGCTTCATCAATATACTAGTCAAATGGAAATTCTATATATAAATAAAGGAGGATCATGGAAAGAAGGTATCTTCACATGATATTCATCAAGATTTAGATTTTGTTCATTAATAGATACATTTGTGCTTACTAAAGAACACATATATCTAATGCTGAATTTGGAAATACATATTATAATTTTGTCACCTGCAAAAGCAACATATGTGGCAAAGAGGAGACTTCAACCAGGAGGACACAAGCTTTAGTTCTTGTAATTTTGAAGCTCAATAAAGACTTCTTACAACAGGGTTCATATCACCCTATATCAGTACTAAACCCTGACTATAAAGTATTTGCCACAATATTACCTAAGAGATTAGCACAGTTCTTGACCAATATAGTACACCATGACTAGAGGGGTTTTATCCCTGGTAGATCAACATTTGCTAGTTTGGTCAGTTTGCAAGATATAAATTTAATGTCACAAAAACAAAACATGTTACAGTTTATTATGCTCCTTCTGCTTCATTAAGGGAGCAGTATCCCTTTTTGGAGGATCCTAACACTATGGATTATCTTGCTATTTTTTTGGCATGAAATTTGTAGGAGACAGTTTGCATTGTATATGAGGATATATTGGGAAAGCTAAGTTACAGTTATTGAAATAGAAGAGTATTTGGATTCTTGTCAAAGGGTGCATGTGGTGTCTTGATATGTTTTACCTTGGATATTATATACAGGGCAGGGATTTGACTTTTCTCCACCAGTAATGTTTTTTTCTAGGTTGAAAAATTTAGTCCTTGGTTTTATTTGGGAGTTAGAGTTAGTTGGAATAGTGGTCAAGGTTTAACTACATCATTTTGGGGACTAAACATAAAATTTTCATGCAATATTAATCACAGAAATTAATCCCATTTGGCAGACAGCTGTCCTTCAACAAACATGGAATATTAAAGGTTTCTATACAAGATTTCAACAAGGGAGGGTAGATGACAGAATAAATATTGTGTTGTGGTATCTACCATTTTTTAGCCAAGAATGAAAGCTTTCAAATAGACTCAAACCAGCAATCATTTCTAGAAAATAATGCCTGTAATTGTGTCAATATCCAGGAAGATAAATTTCCAGAAATGTTGAGACTCTTGAGGGAAATTTCACAGTGTGCAAGTGGGAGCAACTAATAAATGATGATAAATTTATAATCTGGAATTATGCAAAACATTTGTATATGATATAAGCAAAGTTTAGGGGTACTTTTTGATTTGTTAGTTAGTGGTTACAGAATTTTAAAGTTATCCTAACTGAAAGTCCAAGATTGCTCGAATTGGACAAGGAGGATCACACATAATAGGGAGAATATGTCTAAAAGGGGGATTATTATTAGATAAAGCAAATAATGAAAATGAAGGGGGGTTCTAAGAAAGGAACTGAGTTATTTACAAAAATATGCTTACATTTAATCAGAAGGAAATGGAGAAGAAAAGAATTGTGATGGGAAATGATTTGCAGATCCAGTTATCTCCTCACATATGGTCTTCCATTCTTACAGCTCACATCATGGTATCAGATAAGATATACATTCTTTGGTTAGCAATGCCTTTTTAAATATTTCTATATGCCATCCAAGTTAGACCAAACTTTTCCATTGGCTTCATGAAGGTTTTGGAGATGTGATCAGGGGATGTTGGATTATTGGAAACAACTTTTCTGAGAGCATGCAAAGTTAGCATATCTCAAAAGCTCACAAAAATAAGGCTGTGTTAAGGTATGACACATTCAGATTAAGTTGTCTCTGCCCTGTTTGTTGTTTAATTGGGGTCAATCAACTGATTTAGGTAGATCAGAGGTTACTTTATTTAACTTATTTTTGTGAGCATCTAAAAAGTCAATAACAAGGAGATGGAAACAGAGAGTCCAGTCAAAGTTGGAGGAAATATTGAACATAATGAAAGATATTCATGGATTGGAACTCGCTACCAAGAGAATTAAACTGTGACAAAAGATCATGAAGAAGTGGTCATTATGGGCATTAATGTGTCAAGTAATTATTGTAAAGATAAATGTGGTTTAGTAATTAAATTAGAAACACGATACTTTGTATGAAATCAGCTCGATCTTAGAGAGTCAATGTGATAGACTTAGAATTGTTATTTTGTTAGTTGAAAGGCCTCTATGACAGCTAATCTTGTAGGCACAGCACACATGTAGACTAAATAAATCTTAGCAGAAAATATTAGTAAATAATTTTAATGCTGAGTGTTAAATGTGGCATAGTTTGGGTTTGTTATGTAGTTATGCATTGTAACAATTACTTAGCTGACACAATAAAGTTTATTTGGTCTGCTATAAAAATATTGTGAATCTAGAAATTATTATTAATAATTTTAACCCACCAAACACAACCACTAGGATATCCAAAAAACACAAACAAAAAAACATGTATTACTCCCATTTCAGATAAAATAGTTATCAAAAACTGTATTTTATACACTGAATATACACTAAGAGACATTTATCTACTCTTTACAAATTTGATTTGGAAGGAAAAGACACTCCTCTGGATTCAATAATCTCCATACAGGAATAGTGCTATTCCTGCACGGAATGGTTCACATCCATGTAGCATTAGCATTAACAGCAACGAGACTTCCATATTCATATAGGCGCACTACTGTTAAGGCTGAACGGACATGAACAGTGAATGAGTGCAGGGAGCGGGTTTAAATAGTGCACAGACATTGAACATACCCCCTGTACTCAGAAAGTGCCATACAGCACTTTCAAAAGTATTTCAGTGTCCATGGACACTGAAATAGCTAGGGAAGCAAGAAACAATGCAGGGGGTATGTGACAGGTTCTGTCACATACCCTCTGCATTGTAAAAGTGCCGTATGGCACTTTGCAAGTGCTGTCAGTGTCCATGGGCACTCACAGCTAATACAATAGCTGTGTCAGTGTCCGCAGACACTGAAATAGCTAATAGATCAGTAAGGAAATGCAGGCTGTGTGACAGATTCATTCACACACCCCCTGCATTGTAAAAGTGCCGTACGGCCATATCCGTTAACTGTATAGGTCTCTGCAGAGTGCCCAGATGCCTGCCTCACATATGTCTCACCCTCCCAGAGCAATAAAGCAGTACAAAGCCATAAATAATGTGGGTACAAAGCCACAAAAATAGGGACATGTCTGACATATTGCACTGACAAACCTGAAAGCTGACTGAATAAAAGTTTTGCAGTAGCACGGACGTCCTGCGGGGTATGAAGACTGAAAGAGAAATGTCTGTCATGTAAAAGCGCAGTACAGCCATATCTGTTAATTGTACAGGTGTCTGCAGAATGCCCAGACGCCTGCCTCACATACTTCTCACCAGCCTAGAGCAATAAAGCAGTACAAAGCCATAAATAATGGGGAGACAGAGCCACAAAAATAGGGACACATCTGAAATATTGCACTGACAAACCTGAAAGCTGACAGAATAAAAGGTTTGCAGTAGCACAGACTTCCTGCAGGGTATGATGACTGAAACAGAAATGTCTGCCATCTGAAAGTGCTGTATGGACAAAGCCCTCAATTGTACAGGTGTCTGCAGAATGCTCAGATGCCTACCTCACATACCCGTCAATCTCCTAGAGTAACAAAGCTGTACAGGGCCATAAATAGTTAAAAATATTTTTTTCCATACTAAGGCATGTTTAAGCATAGTTGAGCAGGTGTGCACGTTATGACCCTCTGCTTAGCATTGCTTAAACACCCCAGAGGAGATAAATAAATATATATAGCTAAAGTCCCCAAACCAAGATAGTGTAGTGTTTACAGTCCTGGCTTTATATACAGGTGTTCACTGTTTGAGTATCAAGACAGGCAATTTTTTTTTACATGGGAAAGCAGTGTTAAAATTATTATTTTCATTTTAAATTATGTAGTAATTGATTTTTGTCAACCAGGGTAGTTTAGCTGGTGTAAAATGGAAGTGTGAGTGCATATAACATATGAAACCACCCATGTATACAAGTGCCCCATACAGTATAGTCACATCCCTTGCTAATGTAATGAAAGCACATAGAGGGATGTCATGTAAAGTAAATCATATACACTTACTAAATGAAGTCATTATTCTGATAGTTTTTAAAAATGAAAAGTGAGCAATGGTGAGCAATGCTAAGCAACAAGTAGCTCAGCTAAGTGGATTTGCACACTGTTAAGCAGTGCTCAGCATACACCCTTTTAAGCACTGTTCAACTCAGCTTAGTGGATTTGCTCACTACTTAGCAGAGCTTAACATTTTCAAAATGGTCCAACGAGAGCAAAGGGCAGGAATATCACCTTATTTTAATGGTGCAGGCAGGAATATAGCCAAAATCTGTTATAGTTCATTTGTGCAGGTATTATGGCTGGTGTAGGTGAAGGAGCACGCTTTTGGGCCTAGCGCTGGAGCATTCAGGAGTCCATGGTCATGGCTGGACTCCTTGTAGAAAAACATGATGACAGACTGCTGCAGGACCAGTACCAGGGCTCACAATACAAAATGGAGGTCTGGGACCATCTCACACGTGATATCACCAGTGCTACTGGCATCCCCTGGACAGGTGAGCAGGTACGGCACCACTATGCTGACCTAAAGCAGAGGAAGGGGGTGCTCTTGGTCCAGTGGATCCAAGATGCATGTGCATGGAATGTTTCAGTAGTGAGTAAGTATCACTCTCAAGTAGTTTGTAGGAAATACTAGCATGAGAATGTGATAGACAGGTATATATAATGTTTGTTTTTCTCCCCTACAGCTGCAGCAGAGAGGGGTAGTAATGTCAAAGCCCATGTTGACAGACTGCTGAGGCTGCGCTGACAGGCTGGTGAGTACAAATTTATTTTGCAGTATACTGTGCAAATAGCTAAGAAGGAGTACATTGTTTACTGCTAGTAGTTATACTGTTACTGTGTTAGAATAAATAAAAAATTTATCCGACTAATATTGATGTGTAATAAAGATCCCTACGAAAAACGGTTGTGTTTACTCTGGTATGTTGTTATAGACATATAAAATGTATACAGGTTATTCACAGGAAATATGGCTGTAACAGCATACATTAACTGAGGTTATGTGAACCAGCTATTAAGAAAAACTGTAGATGGTGGAGCTGTAAAAACAAGATATAAATGAAATGTGAAATATATACTGCACTAAGCTCTGAACCCAGAAAAGTAATGTGTAAAGTATCAAAGTGTGTTCCATGCAGCATTTTCTTGTGTTAACCTTTGCTTTCCAGATTGTAGTAATCCAAAGGATTAATGCACAGTACAATAACTATCTCTCATGCATGCATCAGGGGATTACAAGTTCCGACTGTCTAACAAAGAGACTATTAGGCAGAGACCAAGGAAACAAGAAACAGCAGTTCCCCAGTAGCTCAGTGTGATGAGAAATAGCTTAGTTGTTAATTTTGCACACCCAGACATGGTTCAAATCCAGGGAGTGGTACTAAGATGTGTGCATATCTACACACAAGGAATCAGGAATAAATGTAAAAACAGTCAGGTAGTGTTAACAGATATTTTCTCCACAGGTTTTACAGGTAAGGAAATGTTGGTAGTAGCTGTATGGAGGGTATACTAATAAACTGTGTACAACTGTTCAAGTGTCCCACCACATGCCTGCAAATGACAGCAGGATAGGTACATACAACATCCACTCTTCCCAATACATGTCTCTGAAGTGTCATGCTGTCATGGCTAGTGGTCACTGCTGCCAATAATCCTGGGCACAAATAGGAAACCAGTTGAAGTATGCCAGTAGCACACTCACATAACAGCAGTTCAGGGCACCCCTTCTGTGCCAGATATGTAACCCTGACATACAAGTCCCCTCTAGTCATGTACCCAGAGTTGTCACAGTTTGCCCCATACCATTTCAGGCTGACAGTTTAATAGGTATGTTTGTGCTACAGAAGCTATGGGCCATAGGCAGATGTAAAGTGAAGACAGACCCATACAGTATTGAGCAGTACTGTTGTGGAAAACAGAAACATAAACAGTTGTTAATGGGTTTTTTGTCTCTTACCCACCCCTCATCTGGGTGAATACTATATATACTATGTATATGTTGTTCTCCAAACCTAATGTTGGGACTTGTGTTCTATTATTGTTCATATATTTGATTGGTTGCATGTTAACACACCTTGTTCAAATACCATTGTTTTTGGCCTGTTGCCGTCAATGTTACTGGCATGCTGTTACGATGCATACTGTTGTTCCATTTATGCATGTGTTATGTTTGCTATGCAACTGTTTCAAATCTGTTTTATGGGGTTAATTGGAACACCCATGCATGCTGTTATAACTAATCCTGAAATGTGTTGTTCATGACTAACCAACATATTTTGTAAAACCTTAACACCATAGCCCATTTGGGAAGGCAGAACCCGGCGGATCCACCTGTCCTACCTCATCTGGCTGTGGCACCGGGCCCCAGCATGTCTGGGACCAAACCCAGCACTTCCTTGTCCATTGGTCCTGCACCACCTTCAGGTGGAACTGCCTCAGGGGACGGGGTCCATCCCCCTCAGCATTGTCTGGGACCGAACCCAGCACTTCCTCGTCCATTGGTCCTGCACCACCTTCAGGTGGGACTGCCTCAAGGGACAGGGCCTGTCCCCCTCTGGGAGTAGGCATGGACAGGAGCCTGTCACCCAATGTCAGTTCCGAGGTTTGGTGTGCAAAGCCAACCGAGCAGAGTTGGGTTGGTAACTGAGCCATATTGAGGGCCGCCTGGTAAACCTCAAGGGGCAGGTCACCCCTCCTATCCAGCCCCAAGTACAGCCGCCTTCAGGGCCATGAAAGAGCAGTGGTGACTGCCCATGGATGGGGGCCTCAGTCCCACTGTATCCATTTTGGAGCTCATGGGCTTTGGATTCCCAACCACCCACCCCATCAAAGGTGTTTACCCTCCTCATGTGTCATATACCACCCCTGTCTGCTGTCTTGTCTGTCTGCAAATGCAACCTATCCTACCCAACCTAACTCCTCAAACATACCTAACAGCACTTCCCCAACATCTCACTCTCACCTTAAGAAAAGGGCATCTGTCCGGCAAAAAAAAAAATTGCCCCATAGGCTCTACATTTTGCCCCCATGTACAGTGAAAGAAATCAATCAACCCACAGATTATTCTGCAAATGTCTGTTGCCAATCCCCCTCCCTGTGGGGTGTTAGGCTGTAAATTCCAAATTCTACGTATTATTCACAACTGTTGCTGCAGAAGAAATGTAAAGCTATGGTCCCTTCCAACATCCATCCTGCACATCCCTAGCTGCTTTTCCTAATGTTTTAACCCCTACTTGCCCCCATTTCACCACTTTCTTATCACCCTTTTTTCTTTTCTTTAATAAAAATTAGCTTGGGTTTAAGCGGGAGTAAGCGGTGCTAAGCAAAGCAAATAGGGCTTAACCGTCTGTTAGCATCACTTAGCTTTGCACAAAACCACACAAACCCACTTACAACTGCTTAAAAGTGCCTTAATCACTCTGTCTCCATCAGCCCATATTCTGCCCAGCAACAAAATAATCAGCCCTGCCAAGTCTAGAACTAGGGATGCTGTGCACTATAATCACAGCAACATACTACTATACTACCTAAGCTATTGGAATCTGTAATGCTTTTACAAACATATCATTCAGTCTGGTTATTTAACATTGATGAACATCACTCCCAAGTCTGGAACCCAGGACCCTGTGCACTACAATCACAGCAACATACCGCTACACCAGCTGCAGGAATTTGCAATGTTTTTTTACAAACATATCATGCACAACAGTCATTCAACATAAAACATCTACGATGGTAAGAAGGAACAAACATCTACGATGGTAAGAAGGCACAAAAAGAATTGAGGATGACGCTCACGCACACAACCGACACTCAGGGAGTCTGTGAGATTGTTAGGAAAAACTGGAAAATATTAAAGTCAAATGAGGAATGCAAAGGATTGGTAGGAGAAGAACCTAGATTCTGTTTCAAAAATGCAAAGAATTTAAAAACAATATTATGTAAAGATAATTGCTTGGAACCATATGTCACCTCAAAAAGAATTGGAACTTTTCCTTGTAGAAGATGCACAATGTGTAAATTTATATGTACTGATAGCTGCTTCGAACATCCAACCACTAAAAAGAAATATACTGCCAATTTTTATGCTGACTGCACAACCAAGAACATTGTATATTTGGCTACATGTTCCGCATGCAGCAATTTCTACATTGGAAAAACTGTGAGACAAATGAAAGAAAGAATGTCCAAACATGTTAGTGACATAAGGTTAAGGGATTATAAGAACCCACTGGCAAAACATATTAGGGACAATGTGGGACATAACTTTATGTTTAGAGTCTTGAAAATTGTATTTGCCTCAAAAAGGGGAGGTGATATTAACACCAGACTCGAGCAGGAAGAAATGTTTTGGATTGGAAAGCTTAGAGCACATCAGAAACCAGGACTTAATACAGCATTCCCTATGAAACCCGCCTTGAAAAGGCGGAGACTGAAGAGGCACTTATGACACACCTGTCTGAGTAGGTGTGACTATGCAATAGACTGCCTTACTGGTGTAAACCTGCTATTTTAAAAGAAGGAAATGATGTAATATCATTAATATGCAAAAGACTGTCCTATTGGTGCAAACCTACTATTTTAAAAGAAGGAAATGATGCAATATCAGTTATAAGGATCTGAGGAAGGGTCGTGGTGGTGACCCAAAAGCGCTTATCCTATGTTCTTCCTTTTTATTGTTTTATTGTTATTTTAATAAATATATGGACTATTTAGTACTACTTAGTACTTGGCCTGAGTATATGCTTCAATAGGAAATATATTGCATATGGCATGAGTGAGTGATATGGAGTTATGGAGCTACTAAGCTGTGCTCTAGAAAGTTAAAAGCTGTGTAATTGCTTGTGTTTTGAACATATTTTGCAACAAGTAAAAGTATGAACAGTACATTGAGCTGTTGCTTGATCCTGGCCGTGTTTATTGTGCTGTTTGTTGGTGTATATATATATATATATATATATATATATATATATATATATATATGTATATATAAACTAACCTCTTACTGCAACACATCTGCAAAATGCCCGACAAACTGGGGGGGGGGGGGATAAAGGGCAAGGAATAGTGACATCTTTGAAATATGGCTGTCATACATGTAGAAGTCTGCTAGAGTGGCATGGTTTGCTTTAACATACAATTCCAGATAGATTCCAGGTCTGAAACACAAATGAATGTCATTATTTACTGATGTCAATGCTCACATCATCCCATTGATTTCTCAGAAACCCACAACTGTTATGGGCAACAGACCAAACATATGAGCCATGCATGTGGACAGTGCCTAGACATCTGGACAGTGGAGAGCTATGACCGCAGTCATGTAACAGAATGGAAAAAAAACATGACAGCTGCTAACCATGTCACCCAGCACTTTCTGAACCACAGTAAGACCAACATGAGACTAACCCAAGTCAGCTCTGAGCAATTACCCATGTATATCCAAATATATCATGCACTACAGGGATGGAACTGTAGGGAAAAGCAGATAGTGGTGCAAAAATGTCCACCCACAACCATTTGCACCACAGTCACAGCAACATACCAGTACTCCAAATGAACTCTAGAGTAGAACGACTGTTTTAACAAACATATCCTGAGTACCAGTCACACACTACACTGACATATACTGGCCCAACTCACAGTGTACTGGGAATCCTGAAGTTGTACAGGACATTTCTCAGTCTTTTCCTACAAACATACACACCTGATAAACCACCAGCAGCCATAGCAGCATGCACAGTCAGATAGAAAAAAGATCTATGACACTCACATCTGCTACTCTCCCTACTCAGCCCAACAAACATTTACACACAACACTGCTACACAATCTTGGCTGTCTGTTCACAATGGCCAGACATACATAACTCTTATATGTACAGATTTCTACAGAATGTCCAGGGTGTGAGACCATATTCATGGTCACTGCTGCTTACCACATCCAGGAGTCTGCTAAGTCAATGGGATGATACCTGGAGTACAGTCACTAAATAATGACAGCACATACCTCTGACCCTCTTACTGCAAGACATTTGGACAAAGCATGACATATTTGGGGGACAGAGGGCCAGAGAGAGGGACATAGCTTACATAATGGTGTTACAAACTGAAACAGTTGCTAGTGTCACAGGCTTTGATAAGGATATGATGTCTGAAACACCAATGGATGTCAACAGTTACTGACTACAATCCTCACATTATCCTACTGATTCCACAAAAACAGAAGTTGTCTGAGGAACAGACCAAACATAACAGGGAAACCTTTGGGCAGTCTGTGGACATCAGGACAGTTGAGAGGTATGCCAGAGACATATCACTGTCAGACGTCAAGTCACGCAGAAAATGCATGTCCAAATGAACACTGTTAATCTAGCAACCCACTACTGACTTGCAATCTGTACCCAATTCTAGAGTTTTATCCCCCATGTTTTTGGGCTCTCTCCACATGTCCTGTCCTGAGTGGTATTTCCACCTACTGTCTGTGAAGCTGTAGCCCCCACACCTCCATAATGTCCCCCACACAGGCAAGGAAAAGGGTCAAGGCCCACATGAAGGTCATAATTATAGCACTGTGTTGCTATGGCATTGGCAAATGGAAAGACAACACAGCTGCTGTGGATGCAAGTAGCAACTGGGAGACACCAATTGGTGCACAGGCCATCAGCTGCTCATGAACAGTAACTACAAAAGGCAATCTGCTGCCTATGCAACACAGGTCTCAACCTATCTACACAAAGACAGAATGTGAAAACACAAACCTAACCATTTGCATTGTTGTGAGGAAACTCTTGAGCACTATAACAGGTATGTCAATCATGTAAGCTTGTAATGGAATGCAGAAGGGGGATGCAATGATGTCAAATGGAACATTAAACACTAGGCCACAACAAGATCTGCTGGACTCACATGCTGCTGTCTGGCACCTATGGCCATTCCCGCTTGCCCTGTCTGCATTGACATGGAGTACATCTCTGGCCCCTGAGTCACTCCAGCAAAGGGCAGGCCATGTATGACTACTACTGGAGTGTCTGTTGTCCAATACTGAGTATGTCACTGCTAGGCCAACTACCTTGGATGTTGTAATTATTCATATGTCACATGTGAATGCTACTCTGATACATATACTTGTCTTACAAATGTAAGAGACATATATAGGGTATGTGCATACTACACAACAGGTGCAGATGTGTGTTGAACTGTATGTGATATACTGAGCCCATACCTGACAACTTTCCAGAGTTTTGCAGACTGACCACATGTCTGCCTCATATTTGTAGTCAATGCCTCAGATAGTTGTGTATTGTCTGGCACATCACTGGCAAACCATTAAAGACTGAAGTCATAACATATTAGCAAACATTTGATGGTCAGATGTCATATCCTGCAGGTAGATCTGTGAATGTGACACCATCTTTGCTGGCAACTAAGTATTTCAGTTAGATTCATAAAGTGACACTATTTACTGGCCTTTGCCCACCACTGATGTGTGCCTTTGTGCAGATGTCTTGCTCTAATAGGAGCTAGGTGTCTTACCATGAAACCCATGTCAATGCAAGCGTACCTTGTCGTGTAGGATGCTAACATTTGTGCAGTCACTGACACCTGCTTTTTAGCTGTGGAGAGCACACCAACCTTGCTAGGTCATTCATCCCATCATACATTTAGACCCCAAATGGAGGCCTGCAAAGCCACAGGAGGTAGAGTGTTGAACATTAGCATACACATACACACCTCCAGGCTGGCCAAACAGTATGACACATGGGTGACATCCCAAATGCAGTTAACAGTTGATGAAACACCTACTCAAATCATAGCTAGCTACAAGCCTCCAGCCATGAAGACACCCATGTCTACCTATTGGGACCTGCTGGAATATTTCAGGATTCAATCATCTACCCTGCTCCTGGGTTAATTCAAATACCCAGCCATAGTGTGCATGACCTATGCCACCTGAATATGTATGCACATAGATTCCACAGCTTTGTCAATGGCAATGCAGTGGATCAGCCAGTCATCACTCCTGCAGCAGGTGGAAATATCCTGTACCTGGTACTAACCAACATGAGTAGCCACTGTAGCACTCCTACAGTGCCATCCTCCTTGGTAATATCCAACCACATAGCCATCACTGTTCAGGTCACCATGTCCCCTGCCCCCCTTTACATTGTCAAATAGAATAAACTGTACACAAATGACTATAAATCCCCTCAGAGCAGATAGAAGTAGCTGTACAGCCAATGTCCCATTTGTTGTAAATAGCAGCAGTGTTCAGACCCACACCACAATTCTATGTGAGCACCTACATAGCTGTATGGACTCAGCAATACCTGACAGGGCAACATCATCTTCCTCAAGGTAGGGTAAATGCCTGTGATGGACAACAGCAATACACAAATACCATAATAGATGGAAACAATTGCTGAATGGGCCAAGAAGGAACAGATGCCTCATTAGAAGCAATGTCACCATGGTCTACACAAGAAAATAAGGGCACAGGTAATGTACCCTAAGGCTGTCTTTGAGTGCAAATTGGACACATCCACCAATCATTAGGCCTTCCACACATGTGTCTGCAATTCCAGAGCAACACACAAATCTGCAGGTAGTGGTGGTCAATAACATACATACATAGATATAGGCAAATGGCTGCAGACAGGTGAAGTGTAAATATCACCCTGTTCCCCCCATTGGTACACATGTGCATGTACAGCACCTGCCCCCTCCCCTCATCATCAGGAAGCAGGTCTGTAATACCCTCTCAAAGGCAACACACAAAGGTCACCATAGACCTGATACCATCCCTGGCTGCATCCTACATGAACACAGGCATGGGCTCTCATATCCATTCCACACTGTAGTCAATCACAGCCTGAGCACCGGTGTCATCCCATCTGCACAGAGGACAACCACTGTCATCCCTATACACAAAGGTGGAACAATCCACCGACCCAGACAATATTATGCACATCTGCCTAACTAGCCTGCTCTGCAAGGGCATGGAAGGCAATATCAAAGACATTATGAACAGGGACATCAGCAACATTGAAATGCCTGGGCCCACACACCATGGTATTGTCAAAGGAAGATCAGGCCTGTTAAACCTGGTTCGTGTCTCTGAAGTGGTCAACAAACAAAAGGACAAGGGGAAGATGGTGAACAATGCCTACCCTCACCTAGCCCAATCCTCTCACACTAATCCCCAGGTGGAGAGGATACATACGCCTACACAGCTAGGCACCAACCTGTAGGTTACCAGAATGGTAGCTAACTGGCCCAATGACAGTACCCACTCAGTCAAAGTAGTGGAACCCATCTCTAGTAGTAGATTTATCCACAACGGTGTACCCCAAGGATCGGTCTGGGGGCCTCTACTGTTTGAGATATACATATCTGAGGTACAGGACAAAAGCAATGGTCTGTGGCTGAGCAGATGTATAGATGCTTGCAAGCTGGCCACTGTCTTACATTCCCCTACTGATGTGAGCATCCCCCAAGAGGAACTCACCCAATTACTGACTGGTGCAAGAAGCATTACCACAAACTGAGTGCCAGGAGAGGCATCATTCCCCCTGCTGTGGCAGATGTCATCCACACTAAGTATGACAGTAATAATGTACCGAGCATGCAATCAGGTGTGAGGCAACTTATGCACCAAGGTTGGTAGCAACCTTATAGTTTCCCACCATGTGGGCGCCATTGTACCAAAGGCCATCTACATGGCCCACCTCACAAATATGTGTATGTCATAGGTAGGCCATAGGTAGATGTATAGTGAGGGCAGACCTCTAGAGTATTTAGCTGTACTGTTGTAAAAAATAGAAGCCTATGCAGTTGTTCATGGACTTTTCTTCTCTCCCCCCACCCCTCATCTGCATCACTAATTATTATTCATATACTAAGGGTATGTTTTTACCAAACCTAATGTTGGGACATGTGTTACATTATTGTTCATATAATTAATTAGTTGCATGTTAACATACCTTCTTCAAATACCATTGCTGGCATCCTGTTGCTGTCATTGTTACTGGCATGCTGTTATAATGCTTACTGTTGTTCCAGTTATGCATGTGTTCTGTTTGCTATGCAACTGTTTCACATCTGTTTTTTTGGGTTAATTGGAACACCCACACATGCAGTTAAAACTAATATTGAAATGTTTTGTTCATGACTAATATATCTTGGAAAACATCAACACCATAGCACATTTGGGAAGGCTGATCCTAGCGTTTCCACCTGTCCCGCCCTATCTGGCCATTGCACTGGGTCTCAGCATGTGTGGGACCCACCCTGGAACTTCATCTTCTACAGGCCCTGCACCACCTTGGTGCAGGTGTGGAGATGAGCCTGTCATCCGCCATCAGTTCTGGGGTATGGTGCACAGTGTCATCCACTCTGAGTTGGGTAACCAGCTGTGCCAGATGGAGGGCCACCTGATACGCCCTGATGAGCAGGCTGCCCAGCCCACAGCACAGCCACCATCAGGGCTGTAAAGGTGCAGTGGTGACTGTTTGCAGGTGGGGATGTCAGTCCCACTGTATCCATATGTGGGCTCATGGGCCTCTGATTCCCAACCACCCTCTCAGTCCAAGGAGTTTACCCCCACACGTGTCATACACCATCCCTGTCTGCTATCATGTCTGTCTTGTCTGTCTCCCTACCCAACCTAGCTCCCCAGACATACCTACAATCCTTCCCCAACATCCCACTCTCACCTTAACAAAAAAAAGGGCATCTGTCTCAAAAGAAATATCGCTCCATACAGAGCTGTCCATTTCGCAAATGTGTCCACTGGACACATGTAATCCAGTCCAATTGGCTTGACAACACATTTCTCTTGTCCTCACCCATCTCTCTGGGGTTTGAGTGTCCAAATTCACCTCCAAATTCCATACAAATGCACAGCTGTTGCTGTATAAGAAATGGGCAGCTATGAACTTTCCCTACACCCATTCTGCACATCCCTAGCTACCTTTTATATAATTTTTCCCTCTGCATGCCCCTTTTTCATCACTTTCCTACTACCCTTTTTTCTTTTCCTTGTAAAGAAATTAGTGCAGGTGTAAGCGGGAGTAAGTGAGTTTGCACAATGCTAAGTGAAGCCAAAACAGATTAAGCATCTCTACGGCTAACCGTAACTTGGCATCGCTTAGCATCATGCAAACCCACTTAAAGCCACTTTAATCACTCTGTGTCCATCATCTACTCTTCTACCTAGCAATGAAATAATCAGCCCTGCTGATTCATAGGTTCATAGGTTCATACTAGGCTATCTGCCCTGGGGCAATTATAAGCCTAGCCCGATTCTGTATGGCTTACGCCACCCCTTGATTTGAGTATACTGTGCCCTTTTTAAGGTTTAGTTTACTGTGCCTCTGTCTAATAGTGACACGGGAGTAATCCCTGGGACAAACCTATGATCCCCCATCCACTTATCGAGATTCTTCTTGAAGAGATTCAGTGAGGTGCTCTGCCTCACATGGACTGGAATTCTATTCCAGAGCAAAGGGAGCCTCTGGGTTATGAACCTGTTCCTCCAGCAAGTTCTATTTATTTCTGTGCTGAGGTTCAAGTCCCTCGAGCGTGTGGCTCTAAGGGATTTAGATTTACTGAGGTGGAGCATGTCCATTAATTCTGGATTTGACATAGCTTTGTATGTCAGGCATAGATCGACTTGAAGTAGGCGGTATGCAACTGAGTAGAGCTGGAGTTTTTTTAACCGAGCAGCATATGACATCTGTTTGAGACCCTTGATCCTCTTGGTTGGTAAGATACTTTTGGGGTCTTTCTAATTGCTGCAGGTGTCAGGTAAGGTACATCCCAAAAGGGGCATTGTATTCTATGATGGGCCTGATGAGGGATGAATAAAGGGGCATGATTACCTCTCTTGATCTAGATGTGAAACCCTTCATGATGAGGTGGGCTATGTAGAAGGTCTTTCTAACCACTTTGGCAATGTGGTTTTTCAAAGGAGAGATTGCTAACAACTTGGGTCCCCAGGTCCCTAATAACTTTCTCTGTACTTAATGGATTTCTGCCTATGTGGTAATTTGTGGGCACATTGTTTTTTCCAAAGGGTATGACTATACATTTTTTGGCATTTAGCTTTAAACCATGGCGCTGGCACCAGTTATCTGTCTCTGTGAGACCTTTTTGAAGGATGTTTGTGTCAGCTGGAGAGATAATTATGGCGCCCAGTTTGCAGTCGTCTGCGAACTTGGTGAGCCATAGTCCTCCCACGTTTGCCTGTACCTCGGAAAAGTATATACCGAACAAGAGTGGTCCCAGGACAGAACCCTGTGGGATGCCACTTGTGACCGGTTTCGAGTCTGACATGGCTCCAGCAACTCTCACTCTGTGGGTTCTGTCTTTGAGCCAGTTTGCAACCCATCTTGTGACATAGGGGTTTATATTTAAGCTGGATAGCTTATCTATGATGCCCGAGTGGGGTATTGTGTCAAATGCCTTTGCAAGGTCCAGATAGGCTGTGTGGACTACCTTCCCTTCATCTATGACTTTGGTGACTGTTTCAAAAGAAGTCAACCAGGTTCAAAAGGCAGGATAAGATTAGACCATAAATTAATTTCACTGGATGTCCACATCCCGACCCCACCCCCAGCCCAGAAAACCACAGTGAAAAACTTCTCAAAAGCGAACTTCTCACTTCTCAAAACTGAAGTGGAATCCTTCAAGGCCCCAGGGCCAGTGGAAACTACAGCCCAAACTGCAGAATCCTATATAAATGCATTCTACGGACATCTCCAGGAATGCATGGATCATGCTATCCCAAACAAAACTAAGACCCAATCATCCAAAGGCAGGCGTCCAGTCTGGTGGACCCCTGTCATAAATAAACTGTACAACAGAAGGAGGAAGCTACTACATGATAGAGCAAAATCCCTAATAGGGAAGGCATCTCTGATCAGTACTAGCAAAAAATTACGATCCCTCAAAAAATCCTCCAAGGCCAGCTTCGAGAGAAAAATTGTACAGGACACCAAAGACAATCATAAGGCTTTTTTTCAGTTATGTTAGAAACCTGGGATGCAACTCCCAGACTTGTTCTGAGTTGATTCTAAATGACAAAAAATACACTGAACCCGCAGACATCGCCAATATCCTGGCAGACAGGTTCAGTGCAAACTTCTCCCCCCCAAAAGAGCAAGTATCTATCCCGGCAGAGGGCTGCCTCCTGCCCTCTCCAAAGCAAAAACACTGCTTCCATGGGACCAGATGGCGTCCCAGGTTGCGTCCTACATGAACTACAAGAGGAACTAATCCCTCAAATAAAACAGCTATACAATCTCAGCCTCACTACAGGATATGTACCCAAAGAGTGGCGTGCAGCAATAGTGGTCCCTCTCCACAAAGGTGGTGCCTCAACGGATCCTGAAAACTATCACCCCATAAGCCTGACTAGCTTGGTCTGCAAAGCTATGGAAAGGATCATCATGGACCTCATAAATAAAGATATTAGGGACCTACAGACACTAGATCCTGCCCAGTTCGGCTTTGTTAAGGACAGATCCTGCCTCTTAAACCTGGTCAATTTCTTTGAAACAGTCACCAAGGCCATTGACGAGGGGAAGGTGGTCCACACAGCCTACTTGGACCTTGCAAAAGCCTTCAATACAATACGCCACTCGGGCATTATAGATAAGCTCACCAGCTTAAATATAAACCCCTATGTCACTAGATGGGTTGCACACTGGCTCAAGGACAGAACCCACATGGTTAGAATTGCTAGAGCCATGTCAGACTCCAAACCAGTTACAAGTGGCATCCCACAAGGCTCAGTCCTGGGACCTCTCTTGTTTGGTATATATTTCTTGGAGGTACAGGCCAACACGGAAGGACTGTGGCTGACCAAGTTCGCAGATGACTGCAAACTGGGTGCCATAATAGACTCTCCAGCCGACACAAGCATCCTCCAAAAGGGCCTCATAGAAACAGACAACTGGTGCCAGAGCCATGGCCTCAAGCTAAATGCCAAAAAGTGTATAGTCATCCCCTTTGGCAAAAACATAGTGCCCACAAATTATCACATAGGTGGTAATCCATTAAGTACAGAAGATGTAATTAGGGACCTGGGGACCCAAGTTGATAGCAATCTCTCATTTGACAACCACGTGGCCAAAGTGGTTAGAAAAACATTTTATATAGCCCACCTAATCATGAAGGGATTCACATCTAGATCAGGGAGGTCATCATGCCTCTTTACTCATCCCTCATCAGGCCCATAATTGAGTACAATGCCCTTTTGGGATGTACCTTACCAGACACCTGCAGCAACTGGAAAGATCCCAAAGTACCTCACCAAGAGGATCAAAGGGCTCAAACAGATGCCATATGCTGCCCGGTTAAAGAAACTCCAGCTCTACTCAGTGGCATACCGCATGCTCAGAGGCGATCTGTGCCTGACGTATAAAGCCATGTCCAGCCCGGAATTAATGGACATGCTGCACCTCAGAAAATCCAAATCCCATTGAGCTATGCGCTCGAGAGACTTGAACCTCAGCACTGAAATAAATAGGACATGCTGGAGGGACAGATTCATAACCCAGAGGCTCCCTTCAATCTGGAATAAAATCCCAGTCCAGGTTAGGCAGAGTCCCTCATTGACTCTTTTCAAGAGGAATCTTGATGAGTGGATGGGAGATCGTAGGTTTACCCCAGGTATCACTTCTGTGTCACTGTTAGACAGAGGCACAGGATACTAACCTCGAAAAAGGGCATAGCAAAATTAATTTAAAATGGGTGGCGAAAGCCAAACACACTCTGGCTAGGCTTATAAATGCCCTAGGGCAAATAGCCCAGTATGAACCTATGAACCTATGGACATGTGCAGAAACGTAGCATTCATATTGTACTAATGCCACATGTGAGTCTTCTGACAATACCTCTCCCACACAACTACATAGGTACCTCTGGTCTTGATGTGGGACAGCAGCCTGAAGCCGGTGAGTATGGTATTGTCCTGTTGTGGCTCACCAATACCCCAGGCATGTTAAGGTCATGCATTTTGCCATGTACACAACTGTTATTCTTAGCCATATTGTGATATGTGCATGTTCACTTGTGGTGAGGTTAACTGCATTGCATCAAGGTAGTCATCACAGGGGTCTATTTGCAGGAGATGTGACATATCTGTAGCATACCTTACAACCTGTCAGTGCATGAAATCTGGACAAAGACTGACAAAATGGGGGGACAAAGGGCCAAAACTAGGGGCATACTTTAAAAGTACTCTTATACAGCTCATATAAGAAGTGTACACACCCCTGTTAAAATTCCTGGTATTGTGATATACGAACATAAGACCACAATAAAACATTTCACAACTCTTTCCACTTTTAATGTGACCTATAACCTGTACAATTCAATTGAAAAACAAACAAATCTGTTAGGGGATCAAGTATGAAAAATAAAAAATGTACAATAAGTTAGATGCATAAGTGTGCACAGCCTAAAGCTAATACTTTGTTGAAGCAGATTGTGATTTAATTACAACATTACGTCTTCTTGGGTACACACCTGGCATCAATTACACAGACTGTTTGATTAACAACAAATAATGGTCAGCTGTCCTACTAGGCTTTTCCTGACATTTGTAAAGATAATAAAATGGCTCCAAATATGCACACCACTAGCTGCAAATTAAATATTTAATGAATACACACAGTATTTAGCACTTTCATCTCATAACAAGTGAGACTTCATCAGAATACATTCATCTAAAAAGCTGAAACATTTAAATACCCTTACCAATTAACAGTAAGACGCTGTCTGGTTCGATTCTCAGCTAGAGCGTCTTCTGCATGGAGACATGCGTGAGTGGGCGTACCTTCTTGAAGGTTGTGCATCAGGGCTGGTAACTCGGCATGTAAAACTCAACTACCAATCATTAGCAGACCGGAGTTCCGCTGTGGCGACCCCTAACTGGGAAAAGCCGAAAGACACAAACAAACCAATTAATAATATAAATATCACATGAATGACAACAGCTATCAATTTTTAAAGGCACCATTACAAAAACACCATTAGAAAAATAATCACATTTGTTAATAAAATCATCACATTGCTTTGTTATTAAATAAAACATATATATCCCACTGAGTGTACTTTAATTATGATTATTAATAGTTATTCTGATGAAGTCTCACTTGTTATGAGATGAAAGCACTAAATACTATGTGTATTCACTAAATATTTAATTCGCAGTTGGTGGTGTGCATATTTGGAGCCAATTTTTTGTATTTTTACAAGTTTTATGAGTTTTACAGTTTTTATATAGTTTGTAGCTTTCAGTTGGTGTCTGGATGCACTATGGACTCCCTAGATGAGATCGGAACTCCTGGTGTTGAACATGTTAACCTGGAACTCCAACAACTTCAAGGGGTAGTCTCACAGCTTAAGGGTGAATTAACAAAGCTTATAGAACTGTTCTCCCAGAGAGAAAATGCTTCTATGCAACTAACTTCAAC
Organism: Protopterus annectens; assembly: GCF_019279795.1. NCBI lineage: Eukaryota > Metazoa > Chordata > Ceratodontiformes > Protopteridae > Protopterus > Protopterus annectens. Next base: position 56,148,737 of record NC_056751.1, on the reverse strand, counting down.
AGAAAATGCTTCCATACAGTTAAATTTAATAAATAATGAACCAGCATGACCAGTTCGAGTGGTACAGGATCCCTATGGAGTCTCGAATGGCAGACAAGGTGAGAGTGGCCTGATAGGCTTGGTTAGACAAGAGGGAGGTTCTACACTTCTACAGTAAGCAGCTACGTCATCTAATGGACAGTGTAACATCAAGGAGGTTTTTAACATTCAGCATGGAGGAGATTTTGTGCTGGTAGAGCAAAACGACAACAGCTACACAATTCATGCGGTCAGGCGACTCGCAATACAGGTAATGTGGCTTCTAAAACTATTGTATGCCCCTCACAGGTGTCAGTTAACTCACAAACTGCTTTTTCTTTCAATAATGAAGTCTTTAATCATATCCAAGTCTGTGTGTCCACAAAACAGCCGCAAATAATTACTAGAGTTAATGGACATGTTAACAGACATACAGGGGAACTTTTTCATCAGCGTTTTGTGGATTTAAAATCAAAATAGTTTGACTTTGTTATTTCAAATGAAACAGAGTCACATGAACAATTGAGTGGTAGTAATATTAATGTGAATGGTAGCTTTCGCTCTTTGAAGGAATTGATATTTTTTTTAGAAAAAGGTTATTTAAACTAAAGACTACTGAAATAGATATTGCCTATTTCAAACAATGTATACAACTTAATGTGGTACCACAAGGCTTACATTTATTTAAATTCCCTTTTGGTATAACATATGACGAAAGTATTGTGGATGATTTTACAATGTTGTTTGATGACATGGGGAATGAATTTATTGAAAAAGACATTGTTATATTATGAAAAACATATGGTTAATATAACAAGTGAAGTTGACCTATTGGATGTAAAACTAAGAGAAGACGTGTTGTTTTCTCAATACAATAAGTAGTATTTTAAAATTTTAGATAAAGCAGAAAGAAGAAGCAATAATATTTTTTATGAAAAACAACGGAAGTTAGAAAGAGATATAAAACAATATAGGAATAAGCAAGTATATCCCACGGAGAAACTTTTTATGAACAGGAATGGTAATGTATGGTGGTTAGTTATAGTGAAGCAGTGAGAAATAATAGGGACAATTCAGATGGTACAGAATTACAGCAGGATTTTCAAGAGTTGAGGGGCTAAGAAAGACTGGCACACAGGTACACAGACAAGGGAGAATACAACAGGTCCTATTATCCCCAGCCCCAGATGAAAAAGAAATACAGGGGGGGGGGGGACAACTAATTGCTTTGAATGAATTGCATGATATAGTACGTAGTAGAGAAGGGTTCACTATTTACAACTATACAGATAGGACCATTACTGAAGAATACTTTAACCTATTGTCGAAAGGGGTGAAATTTGTTCCAGAAAGGAAAGGTAGTTTATTTGATAGCATTTTTGCATTGAAACTTTATGTTAGGAAATTAAATCTTGATATTCTTCTCACTGAACAAGATGATGCATTGCATCAGCATCTATGGTAAATTAATCAAGAGTAGAATGTGGTAATAATGGATTATTTAAGAAAAAAAGTATTTATAATCCCCCACTACATTCCCTTGTTGGATACTTATGAAAAATTAGTATTGGAGGATATATATGCTATCCATTTGGATAAAAGGGATGTTCCATTGAATCTTATTAAGCAGGAGCAATATTTATTATTAGATTTAAGGAAAGATAAATCCATTCGTATAATGACCTCAGATAAGGGTGGGGGTATAGTCTATATAGATCTATGGACTATTCTAATGCAATGCAAGATCTTTTGTTTTATGCATCTACTTATGTAGGAGTTACTAAAAAACAGATAAATATATCATATATACATATAGACTCAATCAGAGGAGTATTTAATAGACGAGAATAGATCAGGAATTATATAATTTTTTTATTTAAAACAGATCCAGTTATTCCTATTTTTTCGGGATTCCCAAAATCCATAAAAATGTATTAATGCCACCTTTTAGACCCATAGTAGCTGCCAGTGGTTCAAAAACTCATCTACTGGCAGTATTTGTGGATATTTCAGTGCAACATATTATGGGTAAAGTATAATATCTTGTAAAGGATTCATGGGAGTTCTTAGAGCTCTTGAAGCAAGAATTATGGAATAAGGATTTAATTTTTCTAACAGTTGATGTAAAAGATCTCTTTACTGTTATACCCAAGGATGAGAAGAGTGCTTTATTTGAGGAAACATTGTTTGGTTTTTCAGACCTTACACATGAACAAGTTACCCCGATAAGTGAAATAATGAAATTAATACTTGAAAATAATTTTTTTTCGAAGGAGAATATTATCAACAACTCAGGGGTGTAGCTATGGGGGCAGCATGTGCCCCCATATATGCAAATCTGGTTCTCCTTGGATGGGAGACCAAATATGTTATAGATGGCCCTTTCTGGCACAGGATCAAAAGTTATGCAAGATTTTTGGATGACATTTTTATCCTGTGGGATGGGCCAGAGGAAGAAATGGAATATTTCATGCTATACTTGAACCAAACTACAGATTTCCTTGAATTTACTTATAAGTATGATATAAAAGGAATTAATTATCTGGATACATATATTTCTCATGATAAAAGTGGGTTTAGATCTGTGATTTATAGGAAGGATACTTTTTATAATGGATATCTGCATTTCCACAGTAATCACCCACTAGCACAAAAAAGAAGTATAATTAAAGGACAAGCGGTTAGAATAGCCCATATGACTTCACATCTTGAGGATGTGGAAGTAGAGTTTAATGAAATATCATTAATGTTTCAAGAGAGAGGGTACCCTCAAGCCCTACTAGATGAAGTACTAGATGAGGTCTATGCAAAATGGGATGTTGTATATAAACCATTACTGGGTGAAGGATTTATTACTACTGTGTCTATGGGTACCAGACACTAAGGAAGGTACATATGAAAAAGCTTGTGTTTTACAATATAACCACCTTTCCGATGAAATCAATGGAGCATTTAGAGCTAACTGGAATATCTTCAGGACAAATCATGATATTCTCAAAAGGGTGGAAAAACACCAAGATTTGTAAATAGTACAGGACCTAACTTTAAGAAGTTGCTTGAAAGTAAGCTAGATCTAATAGATATAACATATGTAGGTACACACCCTTGTGGAATTTGTAGTCAGTGTCCCTATATCAACAGAGAAAGAGTAGTTGCTTTGAATAATAAACTGCAAAGTCAGGTAATATTTCAGAAAGGGAATTGTTTGACAAGTAGAATAGTATATTTGGCAATATGTGCATCATGTCAACATTTTTATGTTGGCAAAACAGAACGTCATTTAAAGAATAGAATATATGAACATTTAAATTATATTAAAAATAAAAAAAGTTTATAATGCACTGTATAGACATGTTCAGGTTTGCTAATTTTTTGATAAATTTATATTTGGTATATTAGAAATAGTTAGAATACAACCTAGAAGGGGTGATTGGAAAAATAAGTTGAAAAAGAAAGAAAGTGAATGGCAGTATAAGTTGGCTGCTATGTTTCCACCAGGTTTAAATGATTTTATTTCTATTGCACCCTTATTAAATAAAAGAGCAAGTCAAATATAATTATATTTTAAAGTACACTCACTGGGATATATATGCAATATGTGTTTTATTTAAAAACAAAGCAATGTGATGATTTTATTTAGAAATCTGATTATTTTTGTAATGGTGTCTTTAAAAATTGATAGCTGTTGTCATGTGATATTTATATTATTAATTGGTAAGGGCATTTAAATGTTTCAGCTTTTTAGATGAATGTATTCTGATGAAGTCTCACTTGTTATGAGATGAAAGCACTAAATACTATGTGTATTCATTAAATATTTAATTTGCAGCTGGTAGTGTGCATATTTGGAGCCAATTTTTATTTTTACAAGTTTTATGAGTTTTTCAGTTTTTATATAGTTTGTAGTTTTCCTGACATTTACTCAGTTGCCAGCTACAGCAACAGCCATGATGTGCAGAAAGCCTAAAAAGCTTCAAAGGGATCTCATTGTTGAAAGGTATCAGCCTGGGGAAGGGTACAAAAACATTTCCATAGCATTGCATATACCATGGAACATGGTGAAGACAGTCATCAAAAGGTGGAGAAAATATGGGACAATAGTGACATTGCAAAGAAGTGGACGTCCCTCCAAATTTGATGAAAAGACAAGACCAAAACTGGTCAGGTCAGGGAGGCTGCCAGGAGACATACAACAACACTAAAGGAGTTGCAGGAATCTCTGGCAAGTACTGGTCATGTACTACATGTGACAACAATCTCACGTATTCTCCATATATCTTGCCTATGGGGTAGGGTTGTAAGATGGAAGCCTTTTCCTCACAGAACAACATCCAGGCCTGGCTAAATTCTGAAAAACAATACATCAAGTCTCCCAAAAGTATGTGGGAAGATGTGTTATTGTCTAATGAGACCAAGGTTGAATCTTTTGGCCATGATTCCAAAAGGTCTGTTTGGTGCAATAACAACACTGCACATCACCAAAAGAATACCATCCCCATGGTGAAGCATGGTAATGGCAGTACCCTGCTTTGGGGTTGCTGTTCATAAGCTGGAACTAGGGCTTTAGCTAAGGTGGAGGGGATTATGAACAGTTCCAAATACCAATCCCTTTTGGCCCAAAATCTGCAGGTGTCTGCTAGATAGCTGTAAATGGAGAGGAATTTCATCTTTCCACACGACAATGACCCAAACCATACATCCAAATCAACAAAAGAATGGCTTCACCTGAAGACCTTCAACATTTTGGAATGGCCGAGCCAGAGCCCACACTTACAGCCAATAGAAAATCTGTGGGGTGACCTGAAGAGGAGTGTGCACAAGAGATTTCCTTGCAATCTGACAGAGGTAGAGGGCTTTTGCAAGGGAGAGTGTGCAAATATTGTCAAGTCAAGATGTGCCATGCTGATAGACTCCTTCCCAAGAGGACTGAATGCAGTAATTAAACAAAGTATTAGTTTAAGGGTGTGCACACTCATGCAACCACACTATTTTATATATTTCATTTACTATATGTTACCCCTAACCAATGTGTATGTTCTTCAATTGGATTCCACAGGTTATAGGTCACATTAAAGGTGGGAAAAGTTATGACATGATTTCTGTGGTCTCATGTTATATATCACAGAAACCTGGCATGTTAACAGGGGTGTGTACATTTATTATATCCACTGTAAGCTTAGAAAGTTGTTAGAGTAACTGGATTTGTTTTAACATACATTTACTGCAGGTTTTGAAGTCTGAAACTCAAATTAAGTCATTAATTAGTGATGCCAGTCCTCAGATTATCCCAGTAATGTGTCAGACAAACACAGGATTTATGAGGAACAGACCAAAAATATGAGCCACACACCTAGACATTCAGCAAAATTCTGCACAGTTGAGAGGTATGTTCTGTAGGAGTTGCCACTGTGCTATACAGGTGAACAGCAATAATGTATACATGGGTGCAGTGTGTGGTAGGTGAAGGCCAATCACCTACTAACACTACTCACTTATCCCAAAGGTGTATATTAGTAGTAACAGTAACTGGAATGGGATGCACTGCATGATGTTGAAGGCCTGTTCAGAGTTTATATGCTGTGGTCTGACTGTGTGTCATGAATGTCACCAGTTGGCTATTGTGAGGTCTGTGTAATGCCTTTGTGCCACCTCACCTGGTTGTGTCTGTGTGTGTGTCCGTCCATATGTGTGTGTGTGTGTGTGTGTGTGTGTGTGTGTGTGTGTGTGTGTGTGTGTGTGTGTGTGTGTGTGTGTGTTTGTACCAGCAAACCTTATAGTGCAGGTATTAATTTACATATGTTGTCTTCCCCTCACAGGTGGACATGGTGGTTGTGGTCCCTCCTGCTCAGAATCTGATGTCAATGTCTCTGCAACTCTGACAATGACGTTGGTCCTAGTGAGGCACAGATGTGGTTGTCAGGAGCTGAATCTGTGCCATTAGTTGGCATCTCACAGTCATCCACAATGTCCCTGCACACAGTTATAATGCCCACACATACCCCGTCCCCAGCAGCCGCAGATAATGGACAGTTGGCGGGTGGTGGCATGGAACAGGCTAGTGTGGTGACTTTAGCAAATGTGAGTGTAGACACTAGCCATAGCCAGAGTGCAGGAGAGGTCCCACAGGCGGATGGACAGGGGTGCTCAAAGGAGGACCACTGCCCATCAAGCCACTGTCACAAGGTCCACAGCAGGTGTCACCAAACACATGTTTCTGGCTGTCATGGATGCACAGGCACATAGTGAACACAACACCAAACAAATACTCAGGGTCTTGGATGCAACTCTTCCTGGCTTACGTGATGGCATTCATGACCTTGTTGAGGCCACATGTCAAAATACTGAGGTCATGAATAGATGGTGGGGTGAGACCTTGGCAGTCCCCAACCATTGAATATATGTGCTGCAGTGTGTGGTGGGAGATGGGTGTCGGGAACATGGATGTAGGTCAGCACCAACATCAGCTGAGAGTCTGTGTAGCCATGCACCTTCACACTCCCATAGTGGCAGTACTACCAGCATTACCGAAGGGCAAGTGCTGTCCACACGACAACGGAGCAGGCCATAGGCACGTGGTCCTGGCTGGTCCCATCAGGGACATGGATCCAGCATACAGCAGTCATCATCGGGGAGTAGTACTGCATCTGGCCTTGGGCCTGGTGGTGCCAGTGAGACCCCTGGCAGGATCATTGCATGTGTTCATGGCCAGAGATTGTGAACTGTACACCCTGCCATGTACTGTCCACAGCTGTCCAACATACCCCTGTGTAGGGCAGCCATATGGAGTGACTGTGTGCAAACAAACACACACACACACACACACATCAGCATTACAGCCAGGTCCCCTACACACACACACACACACACACACACACACACACACACACACACACACAAACCTCTGCATGGCACATTCATAAAACACCCCTCCAAACACACACACATGATGTCAACCATATGGCCCAGCCTAGGCCTCTGGCAAATGCACACAACACCCTGTGCATATGATGATATCTGTGCCACATCCCTGTCATCCATACCACTGATGCAGGGACATGCTAATATGGTTCTGATGCACAGGGTGAATGGAACAGGCTAGTGTGGTGACTATAGTAAGTGTGAGTGCAGACACTAGCCATAGCCAGAATGCAGGAGAGGTCCCACACAGGCGGATGGACAGGGGTGATCAAAGGAGGACCACTGTCCATCAAGCCACTGTCACAAGTTCCACAGCAGGTGTCACCAGTTTAGCTATGTAATGCTGTGGAAGGTGCTGTCAGCTGGCATTTGTAATGGGTACACTTCAGAGTGTGTGTACCTTTTCAGCCATGATGCATTATTGGTGTTAGTAACACTGACTGAATATAGTCTCACATGCTGCATTCTGTTTGTGTTGTAGGTGTCTGTGTGTCAGCAGGATATGGCCCTGCAGACATTGCCAACAAGGGGTATGGTAAAGTGGTAACACATTGACCATTTCATAGCCGAGGTACAGCTGTATATGTACACATTTACCTGGTCTGTGTAACATTTATTGCATGTACCATAGAGCTTATAGGGATGAAGGGTGTATACAGGTAAGCCTATGATGGTTGACATCAGCAGCTTTTGTAAAGTGGACAATGGTAAGTGTAGTGGGAGGAACACACCTCAGACTGGTAAAACCCAGATCCCCAGAGGATACTGTGTCGACCAAAGAACAGAGAATACTGTTTCCACACACACACACACACACACACACACACACACACACACACACACACTCGCACAGGATCACAGTTGCCAGTGTTGGATTTGGAACCCCTACCCATCTAGTTAATGTTATGTGGTTATTGCAGGTGGCATGGAACTAATAGTGTGATAACTGTTCCAAGGTACCTGTAAGGTGAATAACATCACATGCCCTTGTGAGGTATGGCAGTGGGGGTGTACTGGGTGGGAAAGGACTCATTATACTGTCACCTATAAGTTTACACACTCACAAACACTGCTATATACATCAATGCACACACACACACACACACACACACACACACACACACACACACACACACACACACACACACACACACACACACACACACACACACATTTGCCAGTACTGACATTAGCAGGCCTGCCTATCATGTTATTCATTCCATACTGCTACATAGCTGTTGCATGTGGCATGGAGCTTATAGGGATGAAGAGTGTCTACAGACACCTCTACTGTAGATGTGAACAGCGTGCTTCATAAAGTGGACCTTAGAATGTATACTAGGAGTACCATGGCCTAAAATTGTAAACCACAGCCATACAATGGATATAGTTCTCACTCAAATACACACACAGGATACTGTTCTCACACACACTTGCCAGGCCTGAGAATAGAACCCCTACTTATCTAGTTATTGCTACTACAGTAATATGCCTTTATCACACACGCCACGAAGCTTACAGAGTGAAGAGTGTCCCAAGGTAATTCTAAGGTGAACATCACCAGGCCTTGTAAAGTATGGCAATGGGAGGTGTACTGGGTGAGAATGGACTGAAAATATATTAACCTACAGTTATACACACTTACAAACACAAATAAACTAATTTGCCAGGACCGAGATTAGCAGCCCTGCCTATCTTGTTAGTCAGTCCATACTGTTACATAGTTCCTGCATGCAGCAAGGAGCTTATTAGGCTGAAGAGTGTCAACAGATACCTCTATGGTTGATGAAGACAGTAGGCCTTTTAAAGTGGACCTTGAATCGTGTACTGGGAGTACCACAGCCTAACACACACACACACACACACACACACACACACACACACACACACACACACACACACACACACACACGCATACACACACACACTTGTCAGAACCCCTACATATCTAGTTATTGATACTACAGTGTTATGCATTTATTGCACACACCACGGAGCTTATAGGATGAAGAGTGTCCCACAGTTCTTCTAAGGTGAACAACATCACAAGCCCTTGCAAGGTATGGCAATGGGCAGTGTACTGGGAGAGTGAGGCCTCAAAATGCTGTATCGTACAAATATACACACTTACAAACAGATACACACAAACACACACACACACACACACACACACACACACACACACACACACACACACACACATATATACTCACATTTGCCAGGACTCAGATTAGAACCCCTGCCTATCTAGTTATTGGTATATAGTGTTATGAAGGTAGCACACACTACAGGGCTTGTAGGGTGAAGTGTGTCCCAAGGTACCTGTAAAGTGACCAACATCACCAGCCCTTGAAATGTATGGCAATGGGAGGTGTAATGGGTGAGAAGGGCCTCAGACTACATTCACCTACATGTTTACATACTCACAAACACTTTTATACACACCTGTGCATGCATACACATATGTCACTACTGAGATCCATATGTTCATAGGTGTGTACTAGATGAATGGCCATGGAGCCTTTACAAGCCTAGCCTGTAGGATTACCCTGGCATCGTGCCACCTAACAGTGAGGTCCTTTTGCAGCCTCTCCAGGTATTGCAGGTGTCTAGTAAGGTACATGCCAAATGGGCCATTGTATTTGATGACTGGTCTAATGAGGGAAGAGTAGAGGGGGGACTATGACCTCTTTCTTCCTGGATGCAACACCCTTAGTAGTGAGATGTGCCACATGGAAGGACTTTCTGACCACAGTGGCACTGTGGTAGTCAGCAGAGAGGTCGCTGTTAACCTGTGTTCCCAATTCTCTGATAACAACTTCTGTGTTCAGTGGACTACCATCAATGTGGTGATTCATGGGAACCAAGTTATTCCCAAAGGGGATGGCAACACATTTTCTGGCATTGAGCTTAAGTCCAGATTTATAACAACAGTCATAGGTCTCAGTGAGGCCTTTCTGCAGGATGTCAACATCACTTGGGGAGGTTATAATAGCACCACCTTGCAGTCATCTGCAAACACTGTCAGCCAGAGTCCCTTCATGTTGGGCTGTACTTCAGAGGCATAGATACCGAACATGCATGAGGGAACCCAGGACCAGATCCTGTGGTACTCCACTCGTGACTGGTCGGCAGTCTGACATGGAGTCCATTGCTTTTACACTGTAGGTTCTATCTGTAAGCCAGTTTGCAACCCACCTAGTGATATAGGGGTTGATGCCTAGCTGGGTGTGTTTGTCTATGATTCCTGAGTGGGGAATGGTATGAAAGGATTAGAAGCCCCACCTATCTTATTTATTCTATACTGTTACATAGTTATTTCATGTGGCACAGAGCTTATAGGGCTGCAGAGTGTCTACAGCTACCTGTACAGTGGATGACAACAGTGGGCCTTGTAAAGTGGACATTGGGACGTGTACTGGGTGGACCACAACAAAAAATTGCAAAACCCACCTCCCAATGGATATGGTTCACACACACACACACACACACACACACACACACACACACACACACACACACACACTTGCCAGGATTGGGATATTAAACCCCTACCGATCTAGTTATTGCTACTACAGTGTTATGCATTTAGCGCACACACCATGGAGTTTATAGGGTATATGGTGTCTCTCGGTACTTCTAGGGTGAGGAACATCACCAGCCTTTGTAAAGTATGGCAATAAGAGATGTACTGGGTGAGAAAGGCCACAAAATACTTTTACCTAAAGATATGCACACTTACAAACACAAACACAGTCACACACACTTGCCAGGACTGAAATTAGAACCCCTATCTAACTAGCTATTTATACTATAGTGTTACGCAGTTCTCACATGCACCACAGAGCTTATAGGACTGCCCACAGGTACTTCTAAGGTGACTGACAGCAGGCCTGCTAAAGTAGGGCAATGGGAAGTGTACTGGTTGTGAATGGACTCAAAATCTTTAACCTACAAACACACACACATTTACATTTGCCAGGACTCAGATTAGAATTCCTACCTAACTAGTTATTTGTATTATAGTGTTACATATTTATCAAACACACCACAGAGTTTATAGGGCTGAAGGCTGCCCACAGGTACTTCTAAGGTGACTGACATTAATAAGACTGCTAGAGTAGGGCAATGGGAAGTGTACTGGGTGTGAATGGGCTCAAAATATTTAACCTACAAACACACTCACACACGTTTACATTTCCCAGGAATGAGATTCGAACCCCTACCTAACTAGTTATTTTTACTATAGTGGTACGGAGTTATCGCACATGTCACAGAGCTTATAGGACTGAGGGCTGCCCACAGGTACTTCTAAGGTGACTGACATCAGCAGGACTGCTAAAGTAGGACAATGGGAATTGTATTGGTTGTGAATGGGATCAAAATTGTTAACTTACAAACACACTTTTACATTTGCCAGGACTGAGATTAGAACCCCTACATAACTAGTTATTTTTATTATAGTGCTATGTTGTTGTCAGATGCACCACAGAGCTTATAGGGCTGATATCAATCCAAAGATACTTCTATGGTGAATGACATCAGCAGATCTTGTGAAGTAGGGCAGTGGGAAGTGTATTGGATGGGAAAGGACTAAACCATTTATTCCTACACCCCCCACACTTAGATATGCCAGGACTGTGGTTAGAACCCCTACCTATCTAGTTTATATATATATATATATATATATATATATATATATATATATATATATAAAATAGTGTTATGCAGTTATCATCTTGTGAAGTAGGGCAGTGGGAAGTGTATTGGATGGGAAGGACTAAAAACCATTATTTACACACCCCACACTTATATGTGTCAGGACTGTGGTTAGAACCCCCCTTATCTAGTTTATATATATATATATATATATATATATATATATATATATATATATATATATATATATAAAATAGTGTTATGCAGTTATCACATGCACTATAGAGCTTACAGAACTGAAGCCAGTCCAAAGGTACTTCTTAGGTGAATGACATCAGCAGATCTTGTAAAGTAGGGCAATGGGAGGTGTACACACCCCCTCTGTTATTCTATCACCTTTTGAACATTATGAGAGCATAATTTCAAAAGTGTCCCTATATTTGGATCTTTATCCCACCATTATGTGTGGCTTTGTTCATATTTCTTGCTCTACAAGGTTGAGAGATATGTTACTAGCATTTAGCAGCATGGCCTTTCATTTGCATTTTGTTGACTGTGTTATGTTGGTAGTATGGATCCCATGACATTCCCTACAATGGCACTATGGGTGAGGCATGGGCATTTGCTAGAGGCCTGTAGGCCATGGGAGACTGATGCAGACCATCTGTAGCAAGGCAGTGCATTTGGTCACTCATATGTTCCCAGGCTGCCGGGCAGTGGATACTCCTGGGGTGACAATGGCAAGTGAGTCAGGTGTTACTGACAATCACTTTCTGTTCATATTGATCCATCACTCTGGTTGAAAGCAGAATGCTGCTTATGGCTAGGGACATACCTGCATGGGACACATATTCAGCACGCGGCATTATGTCTGTCTTTCTATACTCAGTGAGGTACTTCTCACATCATTCACACCACCATGGATCAGGCTAGTGATAGAATAGGTTTTGCATTAGCATGAATTTTCTGAAGGATGTGGAGTCTTAAACTCAAATGATTGTCATTATTTAATGACTTCAATCCTCAGTTATTTGCCAGAAATGTACAGATTTTAGGAGAAACACACCAAAAATATTAGTCAAAAATCTGGAGATTCTGCGAAAATCTGTACAGTTGAGAAGAATGAGTGTGATACCTGCAGCTGTTGTGGGGTGACTTGAGTGCATGTGTGATATGGCAGTTTATGGCACCTGCCAAACAAGTAATCATGACTTTCAACTTATCCTACCTGGTGTGTGGCACATCTGTGTGTCTCATAGTGGAGTGTTCTATGAGTAATATGTTCTGTGTATGGTAAGGCCTTAGTGTTCGCAGGACCCTGGTGTGTGGTGTATGTGTGGTCTGTGGTATGTAGGTTTGGAAAGTTCTCATGTGTTTTTGCCTCTGAGGTGTCCTTTACTTGGGGTGTGATTTGTTGTGGACGTCCACTCATGTGAGTGTGTGTTTTGCATTTGCAGGTGATGCTTACTGACACTGCAGGGCACCTATGTTACAGCAAAATGTCCTCTGGTGTGCACATTCTCCATTTGTCTGGCCAGTGGTTCCCCTCCCACTTCTGTGTGTCTTTTTATCCTTCTGTAGTCTGGTCACAGGCTTTGCTCACAGTGGCTGCTGTTGTGTATTTGCAATTCTGGTGTGAGCATGGTAAATGCCATAACATCACACACAAGGTTATAGACTACACACCTCTGAGTGTACCTATTTGGCAGATTGTCCATCATTGCACCACTACATTTGCTGAGGTCCTCAGACAGTTTGTGTTACTATGTTATCATGTGGCTACATGTTGGCCTAACTGTGAAGCTGTCACTGAGTCTGACATCTGGACAGGCCCACATATGACAGTCAGGTGAAGGCCCACACATGGGGACAGGGTGTTGATACTGTTCTGCCATACATAGATATTTGGAGGACTAGTTTGCTTGCTTTCTGTTATGGGTGTGACATCTGCTTCTCCACTGTCTGCCATTAATGTTTTGACATGACCTGTTCTTGTTTTGCAAATACTTTGCAGGTGAATGCAATGTTAGGACAAGCAGAACAGATATACAAGGCATACTTGTGTTCCTTCTGTGACAACCTGCCATTTCAGGGGTATGGCTGTTGGCCGGTGACATGTTGTCAGTGCTGACACAGTGAGGTGGCAGCCTTTTATGACCTGCCAGTACACTGACCTTCAGGTATCTGCTGTGCTACTGCTACTAGGCACCATACCTCTCTACGTATGAGAGCCAGACATCTGGACAAAACCATAAGTAATTGGGTGACAAAGGCCTAAATATAGGGACCGTTTTAACTATTAGCCTTAAAAACCTAGAAGGGTGATACAATAACAGATATTGCATTAGCATGCATTTTCTATAGGGTGCGAGGTCTGAGACACTACAATTCGTCATTATTTTCTGATTTTAGACTTTCGTGGTTTACCAATGATTTGCCACACAACCACTATTTCAATTGATAGAGACACCACAAATATGATGCAAACCTCTGTACATTCTGCAAAAGGTCTGTACCGTTGGGAAGTATGGTAGGCACTGTGTAGGTTACTCCAACCTGTGTACTGTCCATATGTGTGGCCTCCTGTCCATGACCTGTCCAGTTTACTGGCAGTAATGAATACTGACAGCTGGAAAGTGTTCACAACTCCCACCATAGGTGGGGCTGACATGCAAAATAGTTGGCATTGCAATTTTTGGAACATGGCCCTGTCTACCACAGTACTGTACCTAGGCCACTAAGATACAACAGCTGGGAGTAAGTGCTGGCCACATCCTGACAGTATTTCCCATGCATATACATAGATCATTGACCCCTGCATATTGTGGACATGCAACAAGTTATCATGTTATTGGGACAGCCCTGGCAATGTGTGCTCTGCTGCTATTACCCTACAAACCTACATGTTACTGCATTTCTATGGGAATATGGGTGTGGGGGGCACACCTGTTAATGGTACACATTTGCACATACTGTGCTGATATTGGCTTTACATTTTGGTTCTATTCAGCATAGTATTGTGCCTTGTCTTGGAGAATAGAGGCATATCACTAGAGGCCTCTGGTTAGATTGTAATGGCATACAATTGAGTTTCAGGCTTCTTACCCTTCAGAGCCTTACTGCAACTGGAAGGCCTGCTGTGATATCACTGTGTAAGTCTGTAGGGGGTATTCCATCATTGTTGCCATTTGTGGGCCTTTGCCAGACATTTCTTTATTGTTTTCTACAGCTGACTTGATGGATGAGTCTGAGGGGTGAGTATGGGATCCCCACATTAACATCCATGCATGTGACCTATGACCCCCCCCCCTTAGTTGGCCCCCCGCATATACTGCAGTGGGATTTGTCACCTTGGATAATACTGCATAGTGTGGGGAAGCCACTGTTGGTCAGACTTTTCCTGGTGTCCCACATAGCTGTCAGTTGTCTGCTGCTACCCCAGTAGGCCACCCCATTCCCTTGCATGCATGCAGTGATACCATAGATATGCTACCAGAACATACTACTCCATTCATTTATTGTTTAGAAGACTGACTTACCTTGTGCCTGTGGCAGTTGTGGGGACAGTGGGTGAGGGCTGACTCTGCTGGATTAATGCAGTACACTGCCTATACAGGGTAAGCTACAGGTAGTGTGATGTGTGTGTGGCATCCATTTTACTGTGTGTGCAAGTCAGAGACAGGTGTCAGTCCCTGGGTCCCTACAGTGTCAGTGTGTGTGCTATGCATTGCCTCTTTGCCAAGGCCTGGGCATACTGGGCATGCCTCCATCTATCTACAGGAGCAGGTTCAGGGGGCTTCCTCCTCTGAGCCCCTCTGTGTCTGTGGGGACCTTGGCAATGGTGGGGGGCTGTGTGGCCCTTCCCCATGCTGTTCCTGCTGCAGCTGTTTCTACGGGATCATATTGTGTAGCATGGCACATACTATGAACATGTGTGCACATGTGGCTGGAGAGTACTGCAAGGCTCCACCAGATATGTAAAGGCAGCGGAACCATGACTTGAGCATCCCAAACACACACTCTATAATGATCCTGGTTTGTGCGTCTGCCTCATTATGGCGTTCTTGATTGGGTGTGTGTGCATTTCTGATGGGTATCATCATCCATGGCTCCAGTGCATAGCCAGCATCCCCCACTAGATGGTCATATGGGATGTCCCCACTGGCAAATGCCTGGTACAGCTGTGAGGAATGCCAGATGTGGGAGTCGTGATAGCTTCCAGGGCTGCCAGTACGCACATTCATGATAATGCCCTAGATATTGCACATGACCTGGCACTTGATGGAGGGGAAGCCCTTGAGGTTTATGTAGACCCTATCCTGTTCACCGGGTGATGCTTTGATGTGGATGTGTGTGCAGTCTATCGCACCCAGTACTTCCGGGTATTCTGCTACATGGTGGAAGAAATGCATACTGCTGGTCCTCTCCACACAGGTGTTGGGGAAGTAAATGTGGTAGCATGGCATCCAGGAACTGGTGGAGTACCCTGGATGCAGATACCTGTGAGACCCCCATCATGTCCCCAGTAGGTCTTTGGAAAGTACCTGTAGCTAATATTCTTAAGGTTACACATACCTTGGTATCCACTGGGATGGGTTCCTCTCTGTTGGCTCTGGGTCTGAGTTGAGGCTGGCACAGCTCGATGATTTGCTGAAGTATGTCTCTGTCCACCCTGTAGTGTTCTACTATCTCCAGATCATGTAACCCCTGGTAGGTTACCCTGGGTCTGAACACTCTTCTCCTCCTCCTCAGTCTGGGGTGGTTGTCAGCATTATCCTCCTCACTGCCCTCAGCCTCTAGCACATACTGATAGATAAAAGCAATGGCAGCCCCTAACATTTTTTTGTTAAAATTCCCCCGCATGTGTACACCAATGGTTCAAGGTTTGTGGGAAAATCAGACTGAAAGGTGTTTGCACAGTTTATACTGTTGTGCAGCAGATGCTGGTTGTATGATTGGCTGATTTGATACATTCCATCTGCTTGCTATTTTATTAGTACTTGATTACTTTTATTCTGCTATTTGCCTTTTTTTTCCCTTCCCATTTCTGCCCCTTTTGAGTCCCAAGACGCAACGTGCAAACCCATGGCACAAGTGTAAACATTCCTGCTATTTAAGGGGGGGGTTGTTTTTTTTAGACTCAGTGCACACCACGCAAACCCATTTAGTAAACACTTTGAGGTAGAAATGGCTCTCCCTGGACACGAACATGCTCTTCATTTCATGGAATAAGTCATTACAGCCTGAAGCATACCCCCTTGCTTAGCTTTACTTAGCTAAGCTCAACTGGGAGCCATGAAGCTCTAATGTGCTTACACCAAGCATGACTCACCCCATTTTCATGTCAACTGCTTCTCCTGCTTACACCACACCACACAGTTAGGTGCAGTTTGGCACTTGTCTCCTTTTTTGTGATTTCAGTATATTTCCCTCATTAGCATACCCCACTGATTAGTTCTTAGTTACAGTACTACACCAGAACACTTCCCCTTAGCAACCACTGTTCCCTGCTATTGTTTTGATTCTGCATGCCATAGACTATAATGACAAAATGCAGATTTCACTTAAAATTGCCTTTTCACATTTTTGTTTATTTTCTGCACGATCCTGTTTGCACACCGCTGCCCTATGCTTAAATGTCCTAGACTGGCCAAAAAAATAAATAAACTTTAGTTTTATAATTTTGCAACACTTTTCCATGCCAATGGCTTATATTTGGCCATTGCCATGCCTAAGGATTACAATACATGCTTTACTTTGAGCTGTCATGCCTCCATTTTGATTTTTGCATAAATGTATATGGCTAGTTGACGAATACATTTCTGCAAGCTACACTATTTTGCCACAAATGCCTGCCTGCTTACTGGATTGCTAATTGACCTCATGTGCATGATTTTCACCAGCAAATGAGGTTATTAGCATAATACAGTCATGTCAGTGGCAGAATAGTGTTAGCAGGCTCGTGTACATCCCCAGGCTTGTTTACTGGATCGCTTGGCAGCCTTATTCCGTGCAGGAGCTGCTACATTATTCCTGCACGGAAAAAAAGCTTTATTGAATCCCAGGAACTGACTCTTGAATCTTATTGAAGTTATATCATACAGTCGTGTTTCTCAGATCTAAATCACAGTCAGAAAAAAATAAATAAATAAGATCTGCTCAGATTATATCTCCTTATTTCAGAAAATATTTACTGATGAAGTTTTAGATTTGTCATTCATGTTATCCACAAAACACTCTGTTCAGGTCTTTCAGATATTACATAAAGAATGATTCTTCTTCTGGAAGTTGTTTTATAAATATCCTGCAGTTAGTAGTTGGCATATTTATGTTTGTCTCTCATCAGTAATATCAGCCCTTCAATTACTATAATGATATCTTTTATTAATGCCTTGGTCTGTGCTTCACCTGCGATAGTGAATTGTAGCCCTCCTTCCCTCCATGCAGAAAAATACCATTTTCTGTCAGTGCAGTGGTTCCCAGCAGCTCTTCCTATTTTGATATAATCATTTTCCTGAATGTGTAATTCCTTTCATGTCATGAGCTACTCCTGTGTCCACTTCCAACATTTCTGTCCACATCCTGTACGTTGTATATACAGAATAGTGGTATTTCAAACACAATCCTCAGAAAATAATGTTTTATGTCTATCATAATACATATATACACAGAAGATATGATCTCAGGAAGCTTGCCATCCAGTGCAAGGCCAAAGAACCACAATATGTCACTTCCTGTTGATCTAACCACATTTAATCATTATTCCCTTCCCAGTTGTTGCAGCTTTTGCTTTTCTAATGCAGATTCTGCTTTTACCACATTTTAACTTCTTGAGCTCAATGTCTTGACAGTTACTTTGCTAAGTTGTATACCTTGTAGTGAAAGACTGTACATTTTCTGATTATTTCTACTAGCCCTCTGACTAGTTTAAATCTTTTCAGTGGCGTATGTAAGTACAGTAGCATGATGTCTCTCATACAAATGGAACTCTAACATTAGGTTTTGCCGCCTACATTCAGGCGGTTTCCCTAACTTCTAATGAAGTAAAATACCATTCCCTGAATTGCACGGTGAATCATCTATGTCATAAAAATATGAAACCACTGAAAAGGTTACTTTCAATACTATCCATGTAAGTCTCTTGTCCGATTCCATAAACCATAACTGCACTGCTCCAATATCATTATCACCTAGGTAACTCTCTTGACAGTGAATAACAATGTCTGTTGTATTGATTTGCAGTCCTTGTTGCATATGTTTTACAGAGGAATACTTGTTAAAATATAGTTCCTCCATCTTTTTTGTAATTATGAGCTGTTACTGCTGGGAGGGGCTTTTTCTGATTCAGAGACAAGCCCAGTACAGTGATCCTATGCAGTCTGTAGGATCACCATGGTTAGCCTGCATCTCAGCCAAGCTATATCCTAATGACATGTTCCAGGGGAGTAGCCTATGCTAACTAGACATGTGCTCTCCCACAGAAATGCCTGCAGTAAGGCTTTTACACATCCGTGTGATTCCAAGAATTGCTCAGCTGTGTAAGTAAGCTCAGCTGGCCAAGTTAATTAACTTAGCCAAAAGGTTGCATTCATCCATTACTTTCAATGGGTGAGATCACATTATTTATTAATTAATTAATTTATTTTATTTTACAATTGTTTACTGTGAGAATCCGACTGGACAGGCTGTCCATTTTCAGTGGATGCCCAGGCAGAAAAGCTCCAGTATGACTAATAATAGTATATAAAAGCAAGATATACATAACAATATTCTGGAAAAAGAAGCTCAACTTAAGGTGGTACAAAACCACTGAGATACATTTTATGACAGTACAAAATCATTGATATGCATGTTGTAGCAGCTCAGGATAGGCGCTAAACTTAATATAATTCAAATGAAAATTAACATCTCAACTTAATACAATACAAAAGAAATTGTCATAAGCACATAACAGGAATACCATTTCCTGGACAGAAAAAACAGAGGGCAGTGTACTTAATACAGTAAAAACATTGTTGACACAAGTATAGTGGAATACATTTAGCTGTAGATACGATTAGACTAGGCTAGGCTAGGCTTTTACATGAAAAACTTGAATTAACAGTTGCAGTGACAAGGTGGCACACAAGTACAGTAAAATATTGTGTTAGAATGCTTAACCTGGGTCATAACATGTACAAATCCATGAACTACCTAAATGGGATATAAGAAGGTTTTCAAATGTGATTTTGTTGGTTGTGGTTAGTCAGAGGTAAATGCCAGGTAAGTGCCAGGAAATTTAGTGCACAGGGTAGTGATGGAATTGTGTCTGCTTATGTGTGTGACTGTGGTTGCATGTGTGACTGTATGTAGAGGGATGAGTGCATGTGTGACTGTATGTAGAGGGATGGGTAGTCTTAGCTGACTCAGTGTGTTTGTGTGCATGTGTGTGTGTGTGTGTGTGTGTGTATGTGTGTATGTGTGTGTGTGTGTGTGTGTGTGTGTGTGTGTGTGTGTGTGTGCGTGCATGTGTGTGACTGTGCGATTCTGTGTCTGTCTGGATGTTCACAGTAGGGAGGTATTTAGGGGAAAGTTAAGCCAAGTGTGTTTGTGTGTGTGTGAGTAAATTGGTGACTGTGTCCATGAGTGCCACCAGGTAGGAGGTGGCTGTGCATGTGTGTGTGTGTGTGTGTGTGTGTGAGTGTGCGTGTGTGTGTGTGTGTGTGTGTGTGTGTGTGTGTGTGTATGTGTGAGTGCTTGCATGGAGAAAGGCTGTCACACTTCTAAATTCCCCTCCACTAATGAACAGATCCTGCAGTGCTGGGGGACACTGGACAATAGGGAAAGTTAATAGATCAACAGTTTTGCAGCATGAAACACATATGGGCAGGGAGATCATTAGCCACCAGGGATACTCTTTTTCAAGCACCTTTACTGAATTATCACTTGTGACATAGGCAAACAACATTTATATAAAAGAAAACAAATCATATTAACTCGTTCATGGTTACAAACATTACACATCAAATATTTTCTTTTGTACAATATAATCGACCCAACATTATAAAAGTAGGTCAGTTCCTACCTTCTCTTAAACCTTATTCATCTGCCAAATCATTTTTCTGCATGTATCGCTTCTACAATTTCCATTTTTTCTATATAATTTGCTCCTACCCTTTCCTAAAGATCTCATTTCCAGTTCTCTTATCTCTGTCACAATATTCAGCACTTCAAATATGATTGGTTTAGGCTTTGATTTCCGTTTTCTAGTATTGCTTTTTTAGCAAGGCCTTACTATGTCTAGGCAATTCATTTTCTGTATCCCATCTCAAAAAATTATTTTCTTACTAACAGCAATTTGCTCACCCAGTATTTCTGACACAGTACTTTGTAGGGAATTTTTAAAGTCTGCAAACTCATTACACTCTCAGAACATATGTTCCCAGTTATCTCTTTCTTCCCTATCACAGCTCCAACATTCATCATCTACCTGAGGAGAAATTATTTGGAGTCTGCTCAAAATATAAAAATACCTATGGAAACAATTCCACACCAAAATCCTAAATATTCTAGACTTTGTTGCATATTTGGGAGCCATACACATCTTTTTAATTGTGTCTTTGTGAATTGATTATCCAGTTTCCCTTCGCAATCTTTTCTAACCTCCTCTAATTGATTCCTGTAGTTATCATGCAATATTTTATATGCCCTACTAATAATCCCTTTTTTAACAGCAGTTTCTATTCTAGATTCAACTAAAAACTCTACCAGTGCAGGTCTTTCACTTAGCATTCACCCATTCTTCTCTCTCTGTCTATACTCTGATATCAATCCCTCATAGGGAAGGCAGTCTCAGCCTACAGTCCAAATGTCTTCTTGGCCTCTTGCCATTCTATTGCCTTTCACTCTGTAATTATTTGTTCCCAGCACCTTGGTTCCCTTGCCAGTTTCCCCCAGTAAATTCCAGCCCCTTCTTGCTTGTTCAGTGTACCCCTGATTGCAGTCACCCCATTCAGCAGAATCTCCTTTCTCCATTTCTAAGTTGGCTTAGTGCTTAGAATATGTTCTGCTACTTTATGAATATAATTTTTTTTAATTTCTCCAAATCTTTTGGGTTTCTAATACCATGAAGGGAATGGACCCCATTCCTAAGTCAAAGTATGATTAAAGTTCATGAAATTAGTATTGTTTCAATCTTTGATGTCAGCCAGTAGTTCTCTTTGCAGCGCCCACAATGTGCCCAGTAATGACTCCTTCTGCAGTTCATATGGAGTTACATGTACTGCCAATATATATAAATATGATTGTAAATTCCTTTTTATAAGACCTGTTGCTCCTACTACTATTAGAACTGTCTGGGTACATTTCTTCCACATTGCTCTCGTTTCTGCCTGCAGATCCTGATACTTTATGACTTTATGTCTGTCTGTATGCAAGACACTATAGTCACTGGGTGTGGCAATTTCAATGATCATTGCTACTTTTGTATTCTTTTCATGGACCACTATATCCAGTTTTCTAGCATCTATCTTTTGAACTGTTGGTAATGGATGATCCCATGTAATGTAGACTTCTTCATTTTCTATGATGCTTTGTGGTTCTTGTTTCCGGTGTTTTTCAGCCAGTTCAATACCATAATGTTTGCACAATCCCCAATGCAGCAGTCTTGCCACATTATTATGCCTTTCAGTATGCAGTCCTTCTGCCATTAGTATGTTGCAACCAGCAACAAGGTGTACAACTGTTTCCAATTTGGTTTTGCAAAACCTATATTTGTCTGTTTCTCCCACATGTTCAATGGACTTTATAAACCAACGTGTATGCAGCCCACTATCCTGGGCCGCCAATATTAACCTTTCATCTCTTGGTTTGAATTCGCCTCTTCTTAACCATTCCTGTGTTCATTTCTGATCAGCATGAGGTTCTTGCAGAAGTTTTCTGTGCATGCAACTATATTTATGCTTTTTTCACATTTCTTGCCTTCTCATCTGATTCTTCACCTTATATTCTTTCTTTTGTAATTTGGCACATTCAGTTGCTGCCTGACTTTTATCTACTTCTGGTTTTATTTCCATTCCTGCTTGACGCTGATAAGTTTCAGCTAGGTTAAGCAGAGAAGTCATCTTAGATTTATTCTCCTCATGTTTGAAAACTTTCACTACATTTGGGTCTTGTGAGATCAGCAGATATGTGCGGAGTCCCACGATTGCAGATCTATACATATAATCAGTTTCAAGGAGGCCCATCTCTCCTTCAGAACGCGGAATATATAATCTTGGTATGCACTGAGTTTTATAAATCATATGGTGAGCATGAAGCATCCTTCTTGTTTTCCTGTCTAATCTATCCAATATGTTTTGGGACCAGTCAGTCACTCCAAAACTATAAGTTAGGACAGGAAGAGCAAATTGGTTTATAGCCTGGATTTTGTTCCTATATGTCAGTGTTGTTTGCAGAATTAAAGTCTTCTGAAGTATTCCTTACTAAGTTTTATTTGCATTTATTAGGTTCATAGGTAGGTACTGGGCTATCTGCCGAAGGCATATATTAGCCCAGCCACACTGTGCGGTATTCACCGCCCCTTTGGTTGGTTCCCTGGGCCCTTGATCTAGCAGCTAGTACCCTTGGCCCCTATCTAGTAGTGCTGTTGGTATGATTCCTGGTGTGAACTTTCTGTTACCTATCCACTCATCAAGGTTCCTCTTGAAGAGTGATAGTGAGGAGCTCTGTCTTATGTAGATCGGGACCTTGTTCCATAGCAAGGGAAGTCTTTGCGAAGGGAATCTATCCCTCCAGTATGTTCTATTCATTGTTGTGCTGAGGTTTATATCCCTAGAGTGTGTAGCTTGAGTAGATTTGGTTTTGCTAAGATGGAGCATGTTCAACAGTTCTGGGTTGGACATGGCTCTGTATGTTAGACAGAGATCACCTCTGAGAAGGCGGTATGCAACAGAGAAAAGCCTTAGTTTTTTCAATCGTGCTGCATAGGGCAACTGTTTGAGGCCAGTAATCCTCTTAGTGAGGTACCTCTGTGGTCTCTACAGCTGCTGGAGATGCCTAGCCAGGTACATTCCAATTGGTGCATTGTACTCAATAATGGGTCTGATGAGGGAAGAGTAGAGGGGCACCACTACATCCTTAGAACTTGATGCGAACCCTTTCGTGATCAGATGGGTCACATAGAAGGATTTTCTAACCACCTTGGCAACATGGTTATCAAAGGAAAGCTGACTATCTACTTGGGTCCTTAGATCCCTTATTACTTCTTCAGATTTCAGGGGGTTACCTCCTATGTGGTAGTTCGCGGGTACTCTGTTTTTTCCAAAGGGGATTAGTACTCATTTTTTAGCATTTAGCTTGAGACCATGGCTTTGACACCATGCATCAGTCTCATTAAGGCCCTTCTGGAGGATATCCATGTCAGCCGGAGAATCTATTATAGCACCCAGATTGCAGTCGTCTGCAAACTTGGTCAGCCACAGCCCTTCAGTGCTTGCCTGTACTTCTGATAAGTATATGCCAAACAGGAGGGGCCCCAGGACAGAGCCCTGAGGCACACTGCTCATTACTGGTCTAGATTTGGACATAGATCCCGCTACACTTACTTTGTGGGATCTGTCTGACAGCCAGTTTGTGATCCATCTTGTGACATAAGGGTTTATGCCCAGGTTGGTGAGTTTATCAATAATACCCGAATGGGGAATGGTGTCAAATGCTTTAGCAAGGTCAAGGTAAGCCGTGTGTACCTCCTTTCCCTTGTCTATAGCCTGAGTAACTGTCTCAAAGAAGTCCACCAGGTTCAGGAGGCATGATCTGCCCTTGACAAAGCCGAACTTTGTGGGGTGAAGTGTTTGGAGGTTCCCAATCTCTCCATTTATGAGTTCCATAATGATTCGCTCCATTGCCTTACAGATCAGACTGGTCAGGCTTATTGGTCGGTAGTTCCCAGGGTCGGTTGTGGGACCACCATTGTGCAGTGGAACCACCGTTGCTGTGCGCCATTCTATGGGCACATATCCTGTCAAGACGCTGAGACTGAACAGGGTATTCAGATGCAGGGTTAATTCATTTTGGAGCTTACGTATGACACAGCCTGGGACACCATCTGGTCCCATGAAGGCAGTGTTTTTAGCTTTAGATAGAGCCTTATTAACCAACGTATCAGTAATAATTGGAGTTACACAATCCCCTGGAATAGTAATAGGCCCTGTAGGTGGTGAGGGGGGGGGGGATTTGCACTGAACCTATCAGCCAAGATGTTGGCAATGTCAGTGGGGTCAGTGTATTTTGTTCCATTTTGTAGCAGCTCAGAACAGACCTGAGCATTGCCATTTAGGTTTTTGACATAACCATAGAAGGCGTTATGGTTATCCTTGGCATCCTTGGCAACTTTCTTTTCAAAATTGGCTTTAGTTGACTTGATGAGGGCCCTCAATTTCTTGCTAATGCTGATCAGGGATGATTTTTCTACTTGAGATTTGGCCTTTTTTTGTATAAGTCTCCTCCTTTTATTATATAGTTTGCTTATGGCCTGGGTCCACCAGACTGGTTTCTTCTTGCTTGAGGAAGGAGTCTTGGTTTTATTTGGGATAGCATGGTCCATGCAATCCTGAAGATGTATATAAAGTGCCTTGGTGTAGGATTCTGCATCCTGGATATCATTATCCTTCTGCAAGGGAATAGTGAAGCTTTCCACTTCTGATGCAAGTAGTTTGAAGTTTGCTTTGGAAAGTTTTTTTACGATGGTTTCTTTGACTTGGGGAGGTGGAGGGGTGAGGACGTCCAGGGTTATCAGTTTGTGGTCTGATCTGATCAGAGAGGGAGTGATAACAGGTGTGGTACAATGGGCGCCCATATTTGTGATGACTAAATCCAATATGTTGTCCCCTCTAGTGGGAGAACATACCAGTTGTTCAAGGCATTTGAATTTATAAATTCTATGAAACGCTGGGCATAGGAGTTAGAAGTTTGGTAGTTCGCCCAGTCTATACCAGGGTAGTTGAAATCACCCAAAATTATGGTGTTGGGTAGGACCTTTATAATTTCCAATGCCTCAAGGAATGCTGAGTGAGCATCTTGGGACATGGTGGGCGATCTGTAACAGGCTATGACTTGAAATGTGGTTTTGCCTGCTCAGACACAGCTCCACGTGGTCCTGTTGAGTCTTCCTGGCTACAGAGAACTGAAAAAAAAGTGACTGCTTTCCTGATTAAGTATCCTGCTGTTTTTTATATTTGTTTTACCTTCTACTGCTTACCTAGAGCAAGCTTTAACTGTTTTCATAGTTATTTACTGCATTTTTTATTATCTGCACTTAAAAGTACATTTTAGTCGAAATTAGTCTAATTCAAGTCAAAAAGTGTTTGTTTGCTGTTTAATTTAATTGTTTGGCTGCCCACTAAAGTGTGCTAGCCTGTACTACTGACTTATTGCCTTTTCTGCATTTCTGTGTGTTTCTATTTAAAAACAAAAAAAACCCAAAAAAATATTCCTTGTTTTCTTGCCGCTCCTAAACTAGTTAGACCAGTTTACAGGCCTTGCTGTATCCTGGGCTGTGTTGTAGTTCCTGTGTTGTCCATTGCCTTACTTGGATAGAAGGAAGTTTCTTAGCTCACCAGTGGGAGTGGGGAGCCTTGAATAACCTACCTGTCCTTGAGGGAAGTGACCTCAGCACAAGAAGCTGTAGTAATTTGTCATTTTGGACCATTTCTAGCTCTTTTGAAGTTCCCTGGTTAAAATCTGCCTCTGGCATTTTTTTGAAGCCATATTGCTCAGACACAGCTCCACGTGGTCCTGTTGAGTCTTCCTGGCTACAGAGAACTGAAAAAAAGCGACTGCTTTCCTGATTAAGCATCCTGCTGTTTTTATGTTTGTTTTACCTTCTACTGCTTACCTAGAGCAAGCTTTAACTGTTTTCATAGTTATTTACTGCATTTTTTATTATCTGCACTTAAAAGTACATTTTAGTCGAAATTAGTCTAATTCAAGTCGAAAAGTGTTTGTTTGCTGTTTAATTTAATTGTTTTGCTGCCCACTAAAGTGTGCTAGCCTGTACTACTGACTTATTGCCTTTTCTGTGTTTAGCGCGGAGTTGCCACTAGAGCACCATCGGGCAGCACCGGTTAAACAAGGTTAAACTATTTGTGGCTCCGTAAAGTCTGCTCTTCATTTTTTCCCTTAGAACTGCTCTACTTGTAATCTAAACAGTCTATTCTCTATCTGTAAAGCTCAGCACTTGTTCCTAAAGCATTTTTTAGTCAGGTAAAGCACTTCTATATTATACAAAGTACTTCACTAGCTTAAAACCCCCTTGAGTATCCACTTCCCTATAGGTCCTTTCTGATTCAGTTACACAGCAAACTTTTTCATTTCTTCTAGCATGTCAAAGGGTCAGTTGCTAGCATCCTCTCCTGCTCAGCTGGTGAATCTGGGAATATTGAGGCAATGTTACAATTGCCTCATGTACACTGACAACCCTCTCCTCCTCCCACAAAACACAAATACATGCGAGAGATGCAACTATATAGCCAAACTGGAGGCTGAGCTCTCTCAACTCAGGACTGGCAAAACCAGACAGGAGGAGAAGGTAACCACACACACCATAAACCCAGTCTCACATAGAACTATCACAACTACAAATCAAACACATAAACACACAAAGACATACTCGGAAGCACTGATCAAAATCTACCAAAACAGCAGAGGCCTCCAAAGCAGACACCCAAACAACTGCCACCTCATGACATAACACAAGCAACACATAGATCACAAAGTCAGTGTGCAAATCAGTCACAGCCCTTAAGGCCAAACACAATGCCAGACACACTTGTCATAGGTGACTCCATAGTCAGACACACTGACGTCCCACTCACCAGACTGAACAAGGAGAGGGTCACAGTAAGCTGCCTGTCGGGCGCTAGAATCCGCCACATAACACAAGCACTCACGTCACTCCACAGCAAGTACAAGTATGACTCAGTCATTGTCCATGCCGGTGTGAATGACCTGAGACGTACCTCCCTGGACTACATGAAAAGAGACATAAAGGAGCTCTCAGATTATGTAGCCCAGGCTGGTATGACCCTGACCCTAAGCAGTATCCTACCTTCACCAAGAATGATGACACAATACAGAGACAAAATGATCAGTTTTAATAATTGGCTTAATTTCGGGTGTCATTCTAAGGGGATCCAATGTCTGTCTGCCTGGAATGACATGCTTGACAAGCCACGCTGCTTCGCAAGGGATGGCTTGCACCTGTCACCCCTGGGTTTCCGGATATTGGCAAAGGCTCTTGCCACCCCCATAGTGCCTTTTTTAGACAAGTCTCAAATTCTAAACCCACCGCCCTAGAAAACAATAATGGAAAAAAACTAAGGGTAATGCTGCTCAATGCCAGAAGTCTAAATCTCAAGATGCACGCCCTCGAAGCCCTCAGTATGGAGAACATCAATGTCTGTGCTGTGACTGAAACCTGGTTCAAGGCTCCTGAGAGCACCCCGGCGCTATCAGGTTTTACCTCATATCATGCTTTCCGGCCCCAAAACCCGGACCGTACCACAAAAGGAGGGGGTGTATCCATATTCATCAAGGATACCCACACCTCCAGGCTGGTGGCAACTCACGAAGCATCAGAGACCATTCAGGTGCAATAAACCATAGGCAAAACTGCTCTACAGTTTGTAGCATGTTACAGGCCACCCTCTCAAACTCAGGAACCCCACACAGCCTTCCTGAAGACACTGGAGAGTATAAATGTCTCTCCAAACACCATCATATTGGGTGACTTCAACTACCCAAACATAGACTGGGAACATTACTCAAGCCCCAATACCCTAGCCCAAAGGTTCCTGGAGTTCATAAACTCAAATGCTATGGAACAACTTGTCACCATTCCCACAAGAGGTGAAAATATACTAGACCTGATCATCACAAACATGGGGACAAAATGCTCCAGTATATCCCTCATTGGTGAGATCAGGCCATAAACTAATCTCACTGGAGATCCACATCCCGCCCCACCCCCAACAAAAAAGACCACAGTGAAGAACTTCTCAAAGCCAACTTCACACTTCTTAAGACTGGTGTGGTATCCTTCAAGGCCCCTGAGCCATTGGAAACCACAACCCACGCTGCTGAATCCCTTACAAATGCTTTCTACGAGCACCTCCAGGATTGCATGGATCAAGCAATCCCAAATAAAATCAAGACCCTTTCCACCAAAGGCAAGCGCCCGATCTGGTGGACCCCAGCCATAAACAAACTTTAAAACAAGAGGAGAAAGCTACTACAAGATAGAGCAAAATCCTAAAAGGGAAGACATCTCTGATCAATACTAGTAAAAACTACGATCACTCATAAAATCATCCAAGGCCAACTTTGAGAGAAAAATCGCCAAGGACTCAAAAGACAATCATAAGGCCTTCTTTAGCTATGTTAGAAATCTGGGTGGAAACTCCCAGATATGCTCAGAATTAGTCCAAAATGATACAAAATCACTGAACCCACAGACATTGCAAACATCCTGGCAGACAGATCCAGTGAAAATTTCTCCCCCCCCCCCCCAAAAGGAGAAATATCTATCCCAGGAGAGTGTAGCCTCCCAATCATCTCAAATGCCCAGGTGAGAGCTGCTCTCTCTAAAGCTAAAAACACAGCATTAATGGGACCGAATGGTGTCCCCGGCTGTGTGCTACACAAACTCAATGAGGAACTAAACCCACACATAAGGCTGCTGTTTAATCTTAGCCTTACCACAGGATACGTACCCAAAGAGTGGCGTATGGCAACTGTGGTCCCACTCCACAAAGGCGGTGCTTCTATGGACCCTGGTAATTACTGCCCCATAAGCTTAACAAGCCTGGTCTGCAAAGCTATGGAGAGGATCATAATGGAACTCATAAATAAAGACATAGGGGACCTACAGACATTGGATCCTTACCCAATTCGGCTTTGTCAAGGGCAGATCATGCCTCTTGAACTTGGTCGACTTTTTTGAAACAGTCACCAAGGCCATTGATGAGGGTAAGGCAGTTCACACAGCCTACCTTGACCTTGCAAAAGCTTTCGACACAATACCCCACTCGGGTATCATAGAAAAGCTCACCAGCTTAAATGTAAACCCATATGTCACAAGATGGGTTGCACACTGGCTCAAGGACAGAACCCACAGGGTTAGAGTTGCTGGTGCCATGTCAGACTCCAAGCCGGTCACAAGCGGTGTCCCACAGGGCTCAGTCCTGGGCCCCCTCTTGTTCGGCATCTACTTTTCAGAAGTGCAGGCAAACATAGGAGGATTGTGGCTGACAAAGTTTGCAGATGACTGCAAACTTGGCGCCATAGTTGAAAATCCATCAGACACAGATATCCTTCAGAGAGGTCTCATAGAAATGGATAACTGGTGTCAGAGCCATGGCCTTAAGCTAAACGCCAAAAAATGTATAGTCATACCCTTTGGTAAAAACAAGGTAACTCCAAGTTACCACATAGGTGGCAATCCATTAAGCACAGAAGAGGTTATCAGGGATCTGGGGACCCAAGTTGACAGTAACCTTTCTTTTGACACTCACATTGCCAAAGTGGTTAGGAGGACCTTCTACATTGCCCACCTGATTATGAAGAGATTCACATCCAGATCAAGGGAGGTCTTTGTTCCCCTGTACTCTTCACTTATCAGACCAATGATTGAGTACAATGCCCCATTCGGAATGTATCTTACCCGACACCTGCAGCAATTGGAAAGACCCCAAAAGTTCCTCACCAAAAGGATAAAGGGGCTCAAAAATATGCCATATGCTGCCTAAAAAACTCCAGCTCTATTCAGTCGCATACCGTCTGCTCAGAGGTGACCTGTGCCTGACATACAAGGCCATGTCCAACCCGGAATTAATGGATATGCTCCACCTCAAAAAATCGAAATCCACCAGAGTTTCTTCCTTGAGGAAGGAGACTTGGTTTATTTTGGATAGCACAGTAATCCTCAACACGGATATAAATAGGACATGCTGGAGGGACAGATTCATCATCCCAGATATCTCCTTCTGCAAGGGAACAGAATCTCGGTCCATGTGAGACAGAGCACCTTGAAGTTTGCTCTGTTCAAGAGGAATCTTGACCAGTGGATGGGAGATCGTGAGGATGTCTAGGGTTATCATTTCTGTATCACTGCTGGACAGAAAGGGAGTGATAACGGTGTGGTACAATGGGTATAGTATTTGAATTTATAAATTCTATGAACGCTGCCATAGAGTTAGAAGTTCGTCTTCAACCTAAGGGTAGTTGAAAGCCCCACAACTCTGGCTAGGCTTATAAATGCCTCAAGGGCAGATAGCCTAGTATGAACCTATGAACCTATGAAATGTGGTTTTGCCTGCTGATAGTTGCGTATGGATGATCTCTGGGGCATCATGCTGCACCACTAACCTGGAGATGTGGGTATCCTTGATGAATATGGATACACCTCCACCCCTTGTACTGCAATCTGGTAACTGAGGCCAGAAGGTATGATATGAATTGTAACCTGGTAGTGCTGGGGTGCTCTTTGGATCCTTGAACCAGGTTTCCGTCACTGCAAAAACATTGATTTTCTCCATACTGAGGAGTGCCTCGAGTGCGTGCATTTTGAGGTTGAGACTTCTGGCATTGAGTAGCATTACCCTTCGTTTTTGGTTATCTGTGCTGGTTACGGTGGTTGGTTTGTCCTTTGAGCCTTGCCTAAAAAAGGCACTATGGTGACGGCAAGAGCCTTGGCCAGTATTCAAAAGCCTAGTGGTGACAGGTGCAAACCATCTCTGGCAAAACAGCGAGGCTTGTCTATCATGTCATCCCAGGCAGACAGACACTGGATCCCCTTAGAATGACACCAGAAGCTTAGCCAATTGTTGAAATTGATCATTTTGTCTTTGTATTGTGGTATCATTCTAGGTGAAGGTAGTATGCTACTCAAGGTCAGGGTCATACCAGCTTGGGCTACATGATCAGAGAGCTCCTCAATGTCTCTTTTCATGTAGTCCAGGGAGGTACATCTTAGATCATTCACACCAACATGTACAATGACAGCGTCATACTTGTACTTGTTCTGGAGAGACCTAAGTGCCTGTGTTATGTGGCGGATCCTAGCACCCGACAGGCAGCTGACAGTAACCTTCTCCTTGTTCAGCCTGGTGAGTGGAACATCTGTGTGCCTTACTATAGAGTCTCCTATTACTAGCGTGTTGGGTATGGTGTTTTGCCTTAGGGGCTGTCGTGAGGCACACTGCTGAGGTGAATTATGTGTTTATTCATGTTTTATTGTTGATCCTTCATCAATTCCCAAATATTTATACAATCCTTCTCGCTCAAGTTCTTTTATATCACATTCTTGTCCCAAACTAATGTTTTCCTGGCGTTGTAGTTTTCCTGCTTTAAAGGTTGCTTTTGCTCATTTATCAAGACCAAATGACATTCTTAAAGCATCTGAAAAAGTTTTGACAACTTGCAGTTGTGCTTTCAGTTCCTCATCTGATGAGCTATACAGTTTTAAATCATCGACAAAGAGAAGGTGAGAAGTCTTTACACTTTGTTGTTTTCTAGGAGCCAGATTATAGCCATGGCCTAAACTATTGAGTAAAAAGCTTAATGGATTAAAGGCAAGGCAGAATAGTAATGGTGACAGAGAGTCACCCTGGAATATCCCCTTTGAATTTTTATCCCTGGGATAACAATTTGTCCTTTATCATGGCTTAATTGCAAAGTGGTCTGCCACTGTTTCATGGTCACTGTAATGTAATCGACAGTATGGGGTGTATCTTATACATTTTTAAGCACTCTTTTATCCATGAATAAGGGATACTATCCAATGCTTTTTTGTAGTCAATTCATGCCATACTTAGATTCTTCCCCTTTTTACAGTTCTCCACTATGACTTTATTTAACAACAAATGATCTTTTGTTCCATATGCCTTTCTTTTATTTCCCTTTTGTTCTACTGCCATAATTGAGTTTTCTTCTAAATAACTATAAATTCTGTTGACATCAATTCCCATGTATACTTTATACTCCATTCGAAGGCAGGTTATTGGTCTATAATTTTTAGGGTAGCTTGCAGGTTCACTCTTAAGTAGGAGCATTGTTTTCCCTGTTGTTACCCAGGTTGCTGTCTGTTCTGGGTGTGCATATAAATAGTTCTTACTCATGGCTAAATCTTTGTGCAAATATGTTAATACTTTTAACCAGAAGTT
This sequence comes from Protopterus annectens, assembly GCF_019279795.1. NCBI lineage: Eukaryota > Metazoa > Chordata > Ceratodontiformes > Protopteridae > Protopterus > Protopterus annectens. The sequence goes on along the minus strand of NC_056751.1, from coordinate 56,115,945 downwards.
AGGTACTGCATCTGGGCCTGGGGTTTTCCAATTAGAGTCTTTTCTTAACTTTGTTTCAATTTCTCTAGCTGATACTTCATCCCATTTAATATCCTGCACCTTTAAACTTCTTATTCTTTCTTTTACTTCTTCTATCCATTTAGCATCTTTGTTATATTCCACAGGATCTTCATAGATACTTCTCCAAAATGTATCTATTTCTTCTTTTTGGTGGTCTTTCAGTTCCTTTTATCTTATTTCCCAGTTCTCTATAAAACCTTTTTGGGTCCTCAATAAATTGCTTATTTTGCACTTTTCCTTTATATTTATCTTCGTATCTTCTATGTTTTTCTGCCTGTGCTGAAATTTTTAGTTTGTTATTTGCGATAGTGCATGATAGATCCTGGTCTGTTCTAATATTTTGCATTGCTTTTATCACATCTATCTTTCTTAGTATTTTTGTTGATCTGTTCCCTCTTCTATAGTCTTCTGGCAATGACACTTCTTGAGTTATAATTTTCTCTATTCGATATTTCCATGATGGTATTCAATTTCTCCCCTTCCTTTCCCTCACTACCCTGTGTTCTTGTTGTAGAACTTCATCAGCTATTAATTTAGCTGCACGGTAATATATCCTGTTTACTTCTATTGTATCACATGGATCTCTATGAACAGTCCTAATTACTGTGTTTATTTGTTTTATCAGACTTCTGACTTTTTGGGTTTTATTAACCTTCTGCAGTCTATTCTTCTCTTAGTTCCTTTTCTTCCAAACTGGGGGCACATCCCTTGTTTTCCCAATTCCTGCAAGCATTCTATAGGTTCGATAGCATCTTCCTGTGACACAATCTCATCAATTTTGTCTGGTGCCATTGATTGCTCTATTATATAGGAATTCACTCCTCAACATTGACTGCATCACAGTTTCCTGTTCCTTCCCCTGCTGTCTAGCTTCAAGTGAACATTTTATACTAGCTTCCTGTGGAAGGCTCCTAATTATCTTCGGTCCTGTTGTGGTGCTTTCTGAATTAAATTTTCTACACTAAATCCTTCCTTTGCAGGTACTCCATAACCTCAGTTTTTATTTCTTTAACTTCTTCATTACTGATCTCCTTTTCTACTTTTCCTCTTTGTCTTCTTATTTTTTTGTATTGTAAAGTTTTACATGTCCGGATTCCTTTGTCTGTATTTCTATTCAAATATCTTAGGTGCTGTTCTTTTTGTATTGGTTAGTTTTGCTTTCTCCTATGCATAAATATTACACCATATTAAATCTCTTTTTCTTTCCCATGTTCACATTTCTTTTTCAGATGTCTCCTGATCTTCCTGTTTCTCCCTGCTTTGGGGACTCATTCCATCCTGCTGTGATGTAACCTGTGTTAGATCTTCTACATCAAATCCTTCACTTCGCAGGCACTCCACAACTTCAACTTTTATTTTTTTAATTTCTACTTTACTGATCTTCTTTTTTACATTCCATCTTTGTGATATTATTTTTTTATTGTGAAATGTTCCATATCCGGATCCCTTTACCTATATTTCTCTTCAAATATCTTTGGGGTTGCCTTCTTTACATTGATTAATTTGGCTTTCTCCTTTGCATAAATATTGCACCATATCAAATCTCCCTTTCTTTCTCATGTCAATAAACATCCTTTTCCGTGCATTTAATTCAGGGATGTGTTACAAATCTCTGTGTTTGCCCATACCTTACTTGGATAGAAGGAAGTTTCTCTGTTCACCTGTGGGAGAGGGGAGCTTTGAGCAGCCTATCTGTCCCTGGAGGAGTGGTTTCAGCCCAGAAATTAGTAGTTTGTTGGCCATTTTGGGCTAATTTCTATCTCTTTTATTTCCCTGCTATAAAAACCACATTTGCCTGGTTTTGCGAGCCGGGCAGCGCCGGTTAGCTAGGGTATAACTATTCCCGGCTCCACAAAGTCTTCTCTTCAATTTTTCCCTTGGAACTAGACAGACTTTCAACTTAAGCACTCAAGTCATTCTTTTCTCAGCCCGGCACTTGATCAAAACTCACAGCAAGCACTTATAAACCCTAGCACTAGACCCTCCTAAACTGTACAGAAGGACAAGGCTCTCTATTCGACCTTACCAGCCATTCAGTAAAACATTTCACTGTACCTTTCCAGGCATGTCCAAAGGGCAGTTTCAGGTGTACTCTCCAGTCCAACTGGTGAATCTGGGCATTTTGAGGCATTGTTACAACTGCCTCATGTACATAGACAACCCTCTCCTCCTACCACCAAACACTAATACATGCGAGAGATGCAATTATACAGCCAAACTGGAGGCTAAGCTCTCTCAACCCAAGACTGGATCAGACAGTCAAGAGGAGAAGGGAAATACTGGCATCACACCACCAGTCTCACATACACCCATTAAACCAGGACTGGCAAAAACACACATAAATACATGAAAACATACTCGGAGGCTCTAAATAAAAATCTGCAAAAGCAACAGAGACCTCCAAAGCAGACATCCAAGCAATCTCCACCACCCAACACAAACCATGAAATACATACTTCACAAAACCAGTGTGCCAAGCAATCACAGCCCTTAAGGCAAAATAACATACCCAACCATACCTCTCAACTGTCCCAAATTACTCGGCTTCTACCGAGTTTTGGGGTCCAAATAATGGGGTGCCACAATTCCCGAGTGGCACCCCTTCATTTTCAATTTATTCGTACTTTGTTTTTTATTTTTTTTAATTTTTGCTCTTCATGAGCCGACGTCATCACGTGTGTGATGACGTCAGCTCCACCAGCCTGTCGGAATGCTCGCACACATACGTAGCACATATTTCCGGCTCTGGTTCAAATGCTTTTGTGAGCAGCAAGTCACCAGAGCCGGAAAGGCTGGATTTATTTAGCGTGAATTAGAAAGGATTTCGCTGGCTGTAGATTTTATTTAGAAGATGCTCCGTTCACTGTGGATTTTATGAAGAGAAGACACTAGCTGGATTTATTTCGCTGGCTGGATGTGGAGTTTATTTAGAAGACGCTCGCTGTTTCTGGATGTATTCAGAGGTAAGGGGTGATTAAAATAAAATAAAAAAGGATGTCAACAATTTAAAATTTTCTCTGCATTAACCCAGACATCCTTGAGGTTGGTTAGTTTAAATAACACATAAACACACTATTTGAGAGATGAGCATTCAACTTTGCTTACATGTAAAGGTTAAGTTTTTTTCCACTTAACGGGCCATAACATTGCAGAACACAGCTGTGTAAGTAATGACAAAAACTGCAATGCATCATGTTATTTTTTCCTAGTCTGACCGTCACTTTTATCTAATCTGTAGATATTCAAAAAAGTAACAAAAATAAATCGTTTTTTCCAAAAAGTATCTATAACATTGTAATGCATTAAACAGTCATTGTCACCTCCATTAATGAGTGACGAATATCTTGATAACACCAAGGTTCTAATTTTTCAGAGATGTTCATATGTAGGAAGCTCACATTAAACAACTCTTGACAGTCTGTTCTAATTAAAAAATGCTCAAAAGAACTTCAAAAGGGGTAATGTCCCCACAGAAAAGACCAAACTTTGAATACTAAAACCGATTTCATATAAAAAGGAAGATGAGTGACAGCTAATGAAATAACTTATTTTTATACTAATGCCTTTTTTCAAATGGCAGACCAATTTTCTTTTTTGAAAAACAAGATTTCTTCTGACTAGAAGAGGAAGACATCAAAGATAAAACAGGAAAGGTCATGCTTGTGATTTCATCCTACATAATCATGTCATAATTAATGCTTTCAGTTTCTCTGATGTCAAAACTGTGATATTTTTCCCTAAAATCTGATAATCTCCAGGACAAACTATTCTCTTAAGTAAGAACAATCATTTGTTTACTACTTGTCACAGAAACAAAGACAGTTATATATATGTGATACATTATTGTACAACTTACTAAAGTTTTTCACATATAGTAACACACTTTTCTGTAATATTTTCATGTTAGGTCAGATGATGTTTTATCTGCTAAAATAACAAGACATTTGTCATTTTTCTGTTCTTTTTTCAGGCTATTACAAAATGCATAGTGTGTGTGTGTGTGTGTGTGTGTGTGTGTGTGTGTGTGTGTGTGTGTGTGTGTGTGTGTGTGTGTGTGTGTGTGTGTGTGTGTGTCTTTTTTATGCTAAGAGGTTGACAGCTGTGGTAAGAAATGAATTCACTAAATGATAGCCATTAAGTTTTCAGTCTTCCTATTTTTCAGGAAGCTGCCGATTTGGCATAGTGGTATGTTGCTCTGACTGTAGTGCATAGGGTCTCAAGTCTTGCTAGTGAAATGCATGGTGGTAACACATTATATTCTAGCAGCTTTACAAAATTATACAAGCAATGTTTAAAATGTGTCCCTGATTTTTGACCTTTTGCCCCCCCAAAAATGAAATTGAAAATAAGTGTGAGAAGCTGTGCAAGATGCCTATGGCTTACTCTACTGTCATTCTACTTATAGCGTGAATATGGAATTAGACTTTTATGATGGAAATGTTCTGAATTGGGTTGTTTTGTCATTATTGGTTCATGCATTTTGTTTCATTGCCTATAGTACAGCCTACTGGAAAAATGTTGTATACAAGTAATATAATTTAATAAAGTCAAGAAGGTGTATCAAAGAAAAGAACACATGTATGTTTCTTGTGTTGTTTGCAAGGGGCCAATGATATGAAAACAGCCCAAATGTAATCTTTTTATCCACCACTGGCCAGATGCATTTTCTTTGGATGTGGTATAGGTTTCAATGCTGTTTCAATTAATGTGAGTTTTAAGGGCAGAGAAATTTTAATGCCAAGTCTGTTTTCCTTGTGAGACAGTATTGCTTTGTTTACCAGATGCCTATTAGTGTTTGTGCATTGTTGTGCTGTAAAATGTAAAAATAAAATACAAATAATCATTGTAGAAGTAAAGCAGTATGCACACATTAGTGTTTATGGTAAATGGGGCGAAAGCCAGGTAATGGGACATTGGAATGGCTGCAGGGGGACTGGTGCCATATTTTGGTTGTCTTCAGTGTGTTTGTCTTTGGTGTTCTTCAGTTTGCGTTTGAAAATTGGTATCCCACAATTCCACTGGAGTGGGTGAGGTTACATAATTATGTATGCAAATTAGATGTTAATCAGCGTACAGATTTGTACCTATTTTTCATGGGCCTTGTCCAGATTTTTGATGTTTCCAGGTTGAGAGGTATGTACCCAGCATACTAGTAATAGGTGACTCTATAGTCAGGCACACTGACATTCCACTCACTAGACTGAATAAGGAGAAGGTTACTGTTAGCTGCCTGTCGGATGCCAGGATCCGCCACATAACACAAGCACTCAGGTCACTCCAGAAGAAGTACAAATACAAATCTGTCATTGTTCATGTTGGTGTGAATGACCTGAGCCATACCTCCCTGGACTACATGAAAAAAGACATGGAAGAGCTCTCTGTTCATGTAGCCCAGGCCGGTATGACCCTGTGTAGCATCCTGTCCTCACCAAGAATGATACCACGGTATAAAGAAAAATTATCAATTTCAACAATTGGCTAAGTTTCTGGTGTCATTCAAAGGGGATCCAGTGTCTGTCTGCCTGGGTTGACATGCTCGACAAGCCACTCTGCTTCGCTAGAGATGGCTTGCACCTGTCACCCTTAGGCTTTCGAATACTGGCCAAGGCCCTTGCCATCCCCATAGTGCCTTTTTTAGGCAAGGCTCAAAAGACAAACCTACCGCCGTAAATAGCACAAGTAACAAAAATCTGAGGGTAATGCTACTCAATGCCAGAAGTCTAAACCTCAAAATGTACGCACTCGAGGCACTCCTCAGTATGGAGAAAATCGATACATGTGCAGTAACAGAAACCTGGTTTAAGGCTCCAGAGAGCACTCCAGCACTACCAGGCTACAACTCATACCATACATTTCGGCCACAGAACCCGGAACAAAATACAAAAGGCGGGGGAGTATCCATATTCATCAAGGATACCCACACCTACAGGTTAGTGGCACAGCGCGATGCTTCAGAGATCATCCACGTGCAACTAACAATGGGCAAAACTGCAATTCAAATTTTAGCTTGCTATAGATCATCCACCATGTCCCAAGACCCCCATTCTACATTTCTGGAAACACTGGGAAACATAAAGGTCCTGCCAAACACCCTAATATTGGGTGATTTCAACTACCCAGATATTAACTGGGAGAACTACTCAAGTACTAACTCGCTTACCCAACATTTCCTAGAATTTATAAACTCACACGCCTTGGATCAACTGGTCAAAACTCCCACCAGAGGTAACAACATAATGGACCTGGTCATCACCAATATGGGCGACTGGTGTTCCACACAGGAGGTCAACCCCTCACTGGTTAGATCTGACCATAAACAAATCACTTTGGATATCCACATTCTGCCCCCACCCCTGGACAAGGAAACCATTGTGAAAAACTTTTCAAAAGCAAACTTCATGTTACTTAAGACTGAGGTGGAAAGTTTCAAAACCCCCATGCTAAAGGATAACACTGTCCAAGCTGCAAAATCCTTTACTAATGCATTCTACGGGCACCTACAAGAATGCATGGATCATGCTATCCCAAGCAAAACCAAGACTCACTCCTCCAAGAAAAGGAAACCAGTCTGGTGGACCCCTGCCATAAACAAGCTATATAACAGGAGGAGGAAACTAGTATAGAAAAGAGTAAAATCCCAAGATGGGAAGACATCCCTGATCAGTATCAGCAAGAAACTACGATCCCTCATAAAATTGCCCAAGGCGAGCTTCGAAAGAAAAATTGCCAAGGACTCCAAAGATAACCACAAGGCATTATTTAGCTATGTCAAGAATCTAAGTGGCAATGCTCAGATCTGCTCAGAGTTAGTGCAAAATGGCACAAAATACACTTAACCAACTGATATTGCCAACATCCTGGCAGACAGGTTCAGTGCAAACTTCACCCCCCTCTCACCCCAAAAAGGGCCCATATCCATAACAGAAGAATGTAGAGCCCCTGAAATCACAGACACTCAGGTTAAAACAGCCCTCTCCAAAGCCAAAAACACAGCATCAATGGGATGGGATGGTGTCCCAGGCTGCATCCTACATAAGCTCAAAGACAAACTAACCCCTCACCTAAACACACTGTTCAAACTCAGGCTCTCCACAAGCTATGTACCCATAGAGTGGTGCACAGCAACGGTTATTCCGCTCCACAAAGGTGGAGCCACAACAGACACCAGGAACTATCGCCCTATAAGCCTGACTAGCTTGGTCTGCAAGGCTATGTAGCACATCATCATGGAACTCATTAACAGAGACATTGGGAACTTCCAAACACTGGACCCTACCCAGTTCAGCTTTGTTAAGGGCAGATCATGCCTCCTAAACCTGGTGGACTTCTTTAAGACAGTTACCAAGGCTATAGACAAGGGAAAGGTAGCACACACAGCCTACCTAGACCTCGCAAAGGCCTTCAACACCATCCCCCATTCTGATATTATTGGCAAGCTCACCAGCCTGAACATAAACCCCTATGTCACAAGATGGGTTGCCAATTGGCTCATGGACAGAACCCACATGGTGAGAGTTGTGGAAGCTAGGTCAGACTCTAAACCGGTTACAAGTGGCATTCCCCAGGGCTCAGTCCTAGGACCCCTCCTGTTTGGCATATACTTCTTAGAGGTACAGGCAAGCACAGGAGGACTATGGCTGACCAAGTTCGCAGACGACTGAAAACTAGGGGCTATAATTGACTCTCTGGCTGATACAGACATCCTCCAAAAGGGTCTCACTGAGATGGATACCTGGTGTCAAAATCATGGCTTCAAGCTAAATGCCAAAAAGTGCATAGTCATCCCCTTTGGAAAAAACAAAGTACCCACAAACTACCACATAGGTAGTAGTCCCCTAAATACGGTAAATGTAGTAAAGGATCTGGGGACCCAAGTTGATAGTAATCTCTCCTTTGATAATCACATTGCCAAAGTGGTTAGAAAATCCTTCTATGTGGCCCACCTAATCACAAAAGGGTTTGCATCCAGATCAAAAGAGGTCATTGTGCCCCTCTACTCATCACACATCAGAGCCATCATAGAGTACAACGCCCCTGACAACGCCTCCTGACCAGCTATTCCAGTCTTGGCTGCAGAGTGCGTGGCTTCCAATTTGGATATATCAGTGTATCTCTCACAAGTCTGAGTGTTGGGAGGTAAGAGGAGAGGATTGTTGGTGTACATGAGGCAGTTGCTACATTGCCTCAGGATGCCGAAGTTCACCAGGTTAATAGGAGAAAGCACAGGGAACTGACCTTTAGACATGCCCGGATGGGTGGGTATTAATAATAAGTACTGAAGCAGTTTCCTTGTAGAACGTTTAGTGCTGGTAGCAATTTTGTATGCTACAGTAATTGCTACAAGAAGTCTGGTAAAGTGCAAGACTGATAAGCTAGTAAAAGTGCAGGAGAGGAGATGTTTTCTGTTTATCTGCTGAAGAAGGCTTATTTCCTTTAACTCTGTCTATTTGGTGTACCATTAGTTCTGCAAAGGAATAGGAGATCAGATAGGGTTGGATCTTTCAAGGCACAAAAGGCTAGAAGTAACTCTCCATGTAGGGCTCCAATCCTGCACCAAAAATCCCTACCATATGGAAAGTATCTCACATTATCCCTCTACATAAAGGTGGAACTTCAATTGACCTCACTAACTACCGACCCATTGCCTTACTCTCCCCATTAGTTAAAATAATGGAAAAATGTATTCACAAACAACTACTCAACCACCTTCTACAAAATAACCTACTAGCCAACTGCCAACATGGCTTTAGACCATTCCATAGTACTACTACTGCTCTTCTCTCCTTCATTGACACTATAAACAAAAACCGCAATAATAACTCCTTTTCCTCTGCACTATTTATAGACCTGTCAAAAGCCTTTGATATGGTTGATCATACCCTACTTCTTGAAAAACTAAAGTACCATTCTCTCGATCTACAAGCATTACAATGGTTCAGATGTTATCTTCAAAATAGACAGCAAGCTGTACTCTGGGATAACAATTTGTCTTCCTTAATTCCTGTAAATATTGGAGTCCCTCAAGGCTCTATCTTAGGTCCACTTCTTTTTTCCATATTTATTACCGACCTCCACTTGAACATACCCCATGTCACTTGCATTCAATATGCAGATGACTCTACCTTAATCTGTACTTCCAACAACATAGCCTCCCTCCAGTCCCTAACCCAAACTATATTCCAAAAAGTAGAAAACTGGTTCATGCAACATCGCCTTCTCCTTAATCCTAAAAAAACAAAACTACTGCTTTTTACACCAACTCATAAGTCACCCACTCCATTCTTCTTGATAACCTCTAATAATGCTACTAACATAGCACCAGATACTACCACCCACCTACTAGGTGTCACAATCGACAATCATCTTAACTATGATGACCATATTAACTCCACCATAAAGTCTGTCAACAAAAAACTTGGTACCCTCTACAGAATTAAACTTTTCCTTACCCCCTCAGCCAGGAAAATTATCGCACAAACCCACCTCATTTCTACCCTTTTCTATGCCTCTGCTATATATATACTAACCTATCTAAAAACAACACCTCTAAACTTTCTACCTGCTATAATAGTCTAGCTAGATTCATCACATGCTCTCCCTTTAAAACCCACCACTGCCTTAACCTTAGACAACTAGGATGGTTAGAAATACAGAACCATATACTCTGTCAACAGTTACTTATCACACAAAAGATCCTACATCACCCCAATGATACCCCCATCCTCTCTAATCTGATCTCTCCATATAAAAATCTGGCTACACTACGTTCTGCAAATAACTCCTTGTCTCCTCAATTAAATCTAACAACAAAGCTGGTGATTCACTTTTCTCAAACACTACAGGGAAAAACTGGAATTAGCTCCCTCCTGAACTATCTACCCTAGCATCTGCATCTCAATTCAAAAAACACATAAAATAACATCTAAAAACTAAGTGGCTTTGTCCTTGTGCAAACCCAGACTGAAACTTTTATTTCACTCCTGTTCTTACCCTACCCCTCCCCCCAACTCTTTGCCTCCAAAACTAGTTACTTCTCTTCTTGCTTTAATCTTAGTAATATGATAAAATTTAAGAACTTTAATCTTTCTACACATACCTTAATTCTATCTAATGCATTTTTTATTTATATTTAGTTTAACCTTTACCTGAATGTTTATAGTTAATATTTTTTAATGCCATTTTACTTTTCTCCTTTTACCAATGTTACCATAGTACTGTTACCTTATATGACTTTATTACACTTGTTTCCTTTTTTTTTACATTGTTATTGTTTATGCTTGGAGCTTTTCTCCCCGGGCCTCTACTGAAAATGGACATGTATCCAGTTAGACCAGCCCAGTCAACAAATGTAAAATAAATAAATAAAATTAAAAAAAAATGTTAACATAGTCTAAGCCATCAACACAAAAACAGGCTGACAGTGAAAACGAAACACCATACCAAAAATCACTGTGGAATCTAGAAGAAAACCTCAAAATTAATGCAAAAGAACTTTATTGACACTTTCATCAAAAAGACTTCATCAGACATATAACAAAACTTGATAAAACAACCCTTTTAAGTACTAAAAACACACCTTCAATTAATTATACAATTATTAAAACTCAACTTAAAAACACAAGCTACTTTTTTTGCAAAGTGTCAGATAGCCAGTTTTCTTTCTGCTAAAAAACATTTAATATTTATAACTTCATTCAAACCTGGAGGACTATCTACTCCCAGTTGAAGTTGCCATAAAGTTTCTCTTCTTTCAACTCTATTTTTCAAATTACCACCTCTTAGATCTAGACCAATGTGCTCTAATATGGAAAATGTAAACTTTAAAAAATTCAGATTAATATGAGGTCATTCATGAATATACCTGCAGATGTTACATTCTTTCTTCTTATTTTGGAAAACAAATATTCAAAATGTAATTCTTATATTTCCAATAAACCTAAAGGAATGTACACATGTCAAGAATGTAATGTCTACAAGTACATTCATGAAGGACCTCATATGAATCTCAATTTTTTAAAGTATACAATTCCAGTTCCAGGTAGGTTTAATTGCAGTGCCTCTAATGTTGTATATATAGCTTTATGTTCAGGATGTTCTGCTTATTACACAGGAATGACTAGGAGGAATTTGAGTAAATGCATTAAAGAACATTATTATGCAATGAAAACAAAAAATGATAATAATGCATTATATAGGCATTCCATTAATTGTGTTTTGTATAAAAAGTTTACATTTTCCATATTAGAGCAGATTGATCTAGATCTAAGAGGTGGTAATTTGAAACATAGAGTTGAAAGAAAAGAAACTTTATGGCAACTTTGACTGGGAGCAGATAGTCCTCCAGGTTTGAATGAAGTTATAAATATTAAATTTTTTTAGCAGAAAGAAACTTGGCTATCTGGCACTTTACAAAAAAAGTAACTTTTTTAAGTTAATTGAGTTTTAATAATTGTATACTTAACTGAATGTGTGTTTTTAGTACTTAAAGGGTGGTTTTAACAAGTTTTGTCACATTTCTGATTAAGTATTTTTGATGAAAACGTCAATAAAGTAAAAAATAAATAAATAAAGAGATTTTTGCTTTGGTGTTTTATTTTCACTGTCAGCCTGTTTTTGTGGTGACAGTTTTATTTCATGGCAAGCTTTTCAGAAGACAACATACTCGATCTTACATTGCATTTTGTGCCGGACAGCCAGGTTCCACTCATGGAGGAAGTGGTAAAGGTTTTAAGCAAACTACAAAAGTCTGTGTCCTGTCTCACTATGAAACTAAGTCAAAGTAAAACTGTTGGTGAAAGTATTTCAGCGAACAGTCAAAATTATAGTAAATTGGCTTTCACTAACAAGCAAACTGCAGAGCAGACTAACCCTACTGAAGAGGTACTGTATAAAGATGTTTCCACAGCTTTGAATTATTCTTGTGAGCCGTTTTGTTTGAATATGACTGATGTCTCCACTTCTATGGTAAATGAAACTAAAATTTATCTGAATTGGAGAAGGGTCTCATGAAATACAGGGTATTGGTAGTGGAAAACAAGTATTTCAAACATTGTATTAGCAATAATATAGTACCCAAAGAGTTAAGATCTTTTAAGGTTTCGAATGGAGTTTACAAAGATTCAACTTTTTTTTCAAGAACTTACTGCCTTTTTTAATAAAACAGGGTTAGAGTTTTTGAAACTCTTAATACAATGCAACAACAAGAGTATTGAGACTCTGAAAGGTGAACTGGAGAAACTTGATAATAATTTAAAACAAAATACTGATGACTGTGGTTATCAGTTGAAGGGCTACATTCAAGTGTTGAATTCTGTTGAATAGTATGAAGTTAATTATTCAACGGAAAATGAGAAAGATCGAACGTGATCTTAAGGAATATAATCAAGGTATTGCTTTTTTATTAGATCCTGATAATAAACAGTTATGTTCAGACACTAATTTCAAGAGGCACTCATACAGTACTGTAGTAAAAACTAAGACTGGTTCTTTAAATCCTGGTGATAAACAAGTTACCAACATGATGACTGCATAGGAACCTTTACGTCAACATCATGGAAGTTCCAAGAGGCAGAACAACAATGGGTCAGTTAGTGGAACTACCAGTACCGCAAATAAAACGACTGTGAATGGTAATTCAAGTTAAAAAAACTTGAAAGGAACTGTGAACAATTTAATACTGAAACAAACACGAGGAAGAAGCCGTTTTTAGAAATGAGTTGCGTTAATGTTCCTGCTCCTAGAGTGAGTACTGTGAATAAAATCCACAATTTAACATTTAATTTTGACTGATTCTCAGATGCGAGTGTTGTAACTAGGCTTTAATTTCATTCCTAGTAAGCATGCTAGCTTAGCTCACACTCTGCTTGAGTTAAAATTGTATAGAAGAAAGCTCAGTTTAATGTATATTTTAAAATATGTTCAGCTTGATATTACTAATAACATTAAGAAACCTTCAGTGTACAACCCTGCATTACACAGTACTTTAAAAGTATTTGAAGCTTTCTATGAGAGAGACATTAGGTCTATTGTGAACAACAAAGTAGATTATTGTCTTTTTTAATTTACCTAACAGTGATAGAAAAATACTGTTGGATTTTAAAGCGGAAAGAAATCTACGCTTTATGCAAGCTGACAAAGGGGGGAGGTGGTTATGTATACTAATGAATACAATGCTGCTATGGAAAGCATATTTATTTATTTATTTATTTATTTATTTATTTATATTTGTTGACCAGGAGTGCCCGACTGGACGTAGGCCCATTTTCAGTGGAGGCCCAGGGAGAAAAGCTCCACAGTTAAAATAAAGAGACAGTAGTTACATTGGATTACATAGCGATTAACAATTTACATAGCAATTACTTACAACATATTTACAGATGAAGAACATAGTACATCAGTAGACAACTAGAATCTTTATCTGTGAAGTACATAACAGACATTAACAAATGTTACAAGAAGAAGTTCCTGCTGTATAATAAGTACTGGCTTATGAGCATCTGAGCTTGCTATAATCAGGGTAGTAAGTAGAGTGGAAAGAAAGGTAGTGGTTGGATGGGGCGGGTGATATTAGAGTGGGAGTTGCAAGGGCATAGCCAGGATGTTTTTAGGTGCGCTTTTAGTAAATTTTGAAGTGGATGCATGATGGTATGGAGGTAATTGTGGGTAGGAGGGAGTTCCATAATTTGGCTATGGTGCAAGAGAATAGTGCTTCACCAGCAGAGTTATTGGCTTTAGTGATCTGCAAGTGATTTTTGTTGCTGGATCTTAGTGGTCTGGTGGTGCGATAGGGTTGGAGTAGATTCTGGAGGGATGGGAAATTTAGTGGATGATTTACTAGTTTGTAGGCGAGTGAGAGTTGATACCATTGAAGGAGGTGAGGGAGTTCAAGCCAGCCCAGTTCAGCAAGTGAGAGACAGTGGTGACTACGGTAGGATGCCCCTGTGGCAAATTTGGTGATTTTGTTGTAGCAGGTCTCTAGCAACATTGCCTTAGGTTGGTATATATTGGACAGGCATAAAGTAGGGTGAAGATAAGGTGGGAATTTGCTATTGAAATCTTTGCTGCTTTGGTGAGAAGTTGCTTATTTCTGTATAGCGCTCCTAGTTTTTTGTGGACTTTTTTTATGGTCAAGGATATGTGAATGTCAAATTTTAATTTATTGTCTATTTCCACTCCTAGCAATTTGGTGTGTTCAGTTGGGTATATAGTGGTGTTGTCTTTTTCTGTGATGTTAAAGTGAGAGTTGTTTTGAGTATGTTTGGTGAGTTGGAAGATGAGAAGTTTAGTTTTGTTTGGGTTGAGTATTAATTGGGCATCGGATAACCAAGTTTCAACAGAGGAAAAGGCTTCCTGTGTGACTTTTTGCAGTTTGGGTAGGGACTGGACTGAGCAGATGATGGTTGAGTCATCTGCATATTGTATGAGTGTGCCATGTTTGGTGGCAGAGGCTAGATTATTGGTGAAAACAGAGTAGGGTCCAAGGATGGATCCTTGGGGAACCCCTATGGAGATAAGTAGTTGAGGAGATATGTCATTCTGCCATACAATGGATTGTTGGCGGTCAGACAGGTAACTCTGAAACCAGTTGGTGACTGATTGTGAGAAGGATAGGTTATTGAGGACAGAGATAAGTTATTTGTGTGGGACCATGTCAAATGCTTTAGATAGGTCTAGGAAAGTAGCAGAGGAGAGATAGCCATTGTTTTTATGCTGAAGGATAGTGTTAGTAAAGGAGAGTAAGGCAGTGGTGGTGCTATGGTTTGGTTGGAAACCATGCTGAGTATTGGAAAGGAGGTTGTTAGTAAGGAGGTAGTCTGAGACCTGAGAGTGTATGCATCTCTCTAGTATTTTGGAGAGTGGAGAGAGAATAGCTATGAGGCGGTAATTGGTTAGTCCTGTGGAGGGGAATTAAATGTGATACTTTCACAGTGTGGGAACGTAACTTTCTGACAGAGATCAGTTAATCAAGATGGATACTGGGTAGGCCAGTGCATCAGCTGTGATTTCTAGGTATTCACTTGGGAGGTTGTCTGCTGCTAATCTGGTGGGCTTAAGTTTAGTTAAGAGTTTTTTTATGTTGGAGGTAGGTACAGGAGAAAAAGAGAAGGCAGTGAGGAGATTACTAGTTGAAGGTGTGGGTTGGAGGGGAGGGGGGTTGTGTTGTTTAGCTAGTGATAGTATGGTTTGTGTGAAGTGTGTGTTGAATAAGGTAGCAATATTTTCTGAGGAGTGAGGGATGTTAGGAGGAGGGGTACTGACTTTACCTGGGTGGAGGATGGAGTTTATGGAGGACCAGAATTGTTTGGGGCTTTGTTGAGAGGAGTCTAGAGCAGATTGGTAGTATTGGAATTTGTCCAGTTTTATTAGCTTTTTGACTCTATTGCATAGTTCTAGGAATTTCTGTCTAGTTGAGGGGGTTTTGGTTTTGCGCCAGTACTCCCAGGCTTTGTGGTTTTCTGTAGCCATGGGGAGGGTTGTGCTTTGATTCTGGAAAGTCTTATGGGGGTGTGGTAATTAAGGATGCTCAGGAAGGTAGTATTACAAAATTCAACTGCATCATCAAGACTGAGGTACTTTAGAGGATGCCAGTTACATTCTTTGAGGGATGAGATGAATGTGAGTGGGTTAATGTTTCGTTTTTTACGTATTTGACGGTAGATGACAGATTTAGCTTGGTATAGGTATTTTTTGAGTAGGAATGTTGGGGAGTGATCACTGAGGCTATCTGATAGGCAGCCTGTTATATATGACTGGGGGCTCTTACTGACTAGTATTCAGTCCAGGGCAGTGTGCTTGCTGGAGTTTTTATTTATCCTGGTTGGCAACTGGACTAATTGGGTGAAGCCATGAAGGTTTACATGATGGGTTGGATGGTTGCCAGAACAGGATTGCCAGTCAATATTGAAATCACCTAAAATGATAGTTTCTTGGGGGAGATGGTGGGTAGACCAGCTGAGGAGGTTTTCTAGTGGAGGGATGTTTTGGCCAGGTGGGAAGTAGCATCCAATTATGTTGATGGTTTTGTTTTGTTTTATTTTGAGGTTGGTATATATTATTTCTTCATTGCCTATTTGTGGAGCTGATGATTTTAAGATCTGGATGTTTAGATGCTGTTTAAATATTATAGCTACACAGCCTCCTTACAACAGTGAATATCAAGAAGTTAAAATGTTGCAAATTGAAAGAAGTTATAAATATGTCAAGTATTGTTTATATGAATGTCTTATGAATGGTGAATTATCTTTAGACTTATACAACTTTTTGTCAGTAGAAACACCAAGGTTAGGTGTTCTGTTTGGTATACCAAAATTCATAAGAATTCATTGTACCCAACCTTCCGGCCTATTGTTTCAGCTGCAGGTAGTGTTACAGAAAGGATTTCGTTATACTTGGACAGTTTGTTAAATCTACTTGTCCAAGGATTACCATCTTATATTAAAGATTCTTGGTCTTTTTTAGACCAAATCAGGCTGTGTACTGTAAAAAATATTTTTTTGAACTTGATAGGGAAGGATTTTTTCTGCTAACAGTAGATGCAATTTCCTTGTAAACACCAGTTCCTCAAGTGGAAGGGATAGAATACGTTTCCAGTTTTTTGTACAAATACACTACGTGGAATAATTCTAATGTCAAAACGTGTATATGTTTAATGGAATTATTGTTGGAAAACAATTGTTTTATTTTCAATAACAAATTTTATAAACTATTGTGAGGAGTGGCAATGGGAGCCACTGTAGCACCAGCATATGCAGGATTAGTTATGGGATGGTGGGACAGAGACATTTTACCTACAGTTATTCAACAATTTGAGATCATTTTTTACTGTAAGTTTATTGATGACCTATTTTTCATCATTAAGGGACCTGTAGAAAGTCATGAATTATTTTTATCAGTTCTTAATCAAAGTAATATTTTTTTAACATTGACATTAGGAAATGTAGGATATAAGGTCAACTATTTGGATGTTGAACTTACTTGGGATAGTTCTGTGTGCAATTTTTCTAGCAGTATTTATAGAAAAAAGACATATAGTGATAACTATGTACATTATCAAAGTAATCATCCACATTTTATGAAACAGAATATCCCAAAAGGGCAGTTCATAAGAGCTTCACGCATGATCAGTAA
Source organism: Protopterus annectens (assembly GCF_019279795.1). Lineage (NCBI taxonomy): Eukaryota > Metazoa > Chordata > Ceratodontiformes > Protopteridae > Protopterus > Protopterus annectens. Next base: position 56,098,758 of record NC_056751.1, on the reverse strand, counting down.
TGATGCTGATTTCATTTCAGAAGTAGAATATATAAAAAAAATAGTTTTTACAGAGAGGTTATAATAAAGAGTTTTTGGAGAAAATTGCTTTTGAAATAAATAATAGACATACAACTGATTTTCCACCCATCCTTATAAAGGGATTAATGAGCAAAGAAAACGTGACATCCATGAAGTCTACTCCCAGATGTGTTATTGAAATGTCTGTTGATAGCAGAAAAGTTATTTCTGCTATCAATGATAACTGGAAAGTTATTTTGGGTAATAGTGACTTACAAGAGGTATTGGGTGAAAGTCTCAATTTTCTACATAAAAAAGTAAACAATTATATTAAAAGTATTTTGGAAAACAAACATGTAAAAGTTAATTCTTACATTTCCAATAAACCTAAAGGAATGTTCAAATGTCAAGAATGTAACGTCTGCAGGTATATTCATGAAGGACCTCATATTAATCTCAGTTTTTTAAAGTATACAATTCCAGTTCTAGGTAGATTTAATTGCAGTACCTCTAATGTTGTATATATAACTTTATGTTCAGGATGTTCTGCTTATTACTTAGGAATGGCTAAGAGGAATTTGAGTAAATGCATTAAAGAACATTATTATGCCATGAAAAAATTATAATAATGTGTTATATAGGCATTCCATTAATTGTGTTTTGTATAAAAAGTTTACATTTTCCATATTAGAGCACATTGATCTAGATCTAAGATGTGGCAATTTGAAAAATAGAGTTGAAAGAAGAGAAAATTTATGGCAACTTCGACTGGGAGCAGAGAGTCCTCCAGGTTTGAATGAAGTTATAAATATTAAATGTTTTTTAGCAGAAAGAAAACTGGCTATCTTGACACTTTACAAAAAAAGTAGCTTGTTTTTTAAGTTAATCGAGTTTTAATAATTGTATAATTAATTGAAGGTGTGTTTTTAGTACTTAAAGGGTGGTTTTAACAAGTTTTGTTACATTTCTGATGAAAGCGTCAATAAAGTTCTTTTGAGCTAATTTTGAGGTTTTCTTCTGGATTCCACAGTGATGTGAGTCAGTTGAAGATCAAATAACAACACTCAGTTTACAGTCATCTGCAAGCTTAGTTGTCCATAGGCCAGAAGGGCTGGCCTGAAGGTGTATGAAGGATATGCAAAATAACTTACATTTTAAATTAAATACAGATCTCTGTGATCATTGTAAAAATAAAAAGGACCACAACTTTGCACAAGTTTAACAGTGTAAATGTAGCCAGAAACCACAGCAGGCTAGTGTCTCCTTTTGTCAGAAAATATTTATTTTTAAGCTAAAATATCAGAATGAGATCGTAGTTCAAGACCTTTAGTCATATATGTCCACAAGTTAAACAGTCCAGCTAACACAAGAACAAGGGATCTAAACTAATTTCAGTAAATAAACAAATAGAAATAGAGATAATTTGTCACCATTTCATTTAATGGAGGAGGAAGCAGAAACAATAACATGATCAACTACAAAAGAATACTGAAAACTGGTGTGTGTGTGTGTGTGTGTGTGTGTGTGTGTGTGTGTGTGTGTGTGTGTGTGTGTGTGTGTGTGTGTGTGTGTGTGTGTCTGTGTGTGTGTGTGTGTGTGTGTGTGTGTGTGTGTGTGTGTGTGTGTGAACAGCTCAGTCATCCAGTAGGAAAATGGTGGTTTTGCGAATTAAACCCTGGAGTACATGAAGTCAAGGAAGTGGTTTTCATATTAATAGCTCGTAGCTTTAACCCTCTGCCATGACCATACCTCTCAGTTGTCTCTGATTTTGCAGAATGTTTCTCAGTTTATATCATATTTTTTCACTTCTGCCCCTCATAAAATTGTAAAATTTGTGGCTTTCTGGCAAATCACTGCAGATTGCCTTCACTATCTGATGTTTAACATGTTTAATAATATGTATGTAGCAATAACATGTTTATTAGTGTGTGCATGTATGTGTGTATGTATGTATGTGGTCTTCCAAAATAAGAGGTTGGGGGTAAGGGGTTGGGGTGGGGCTGTGAGGAGGAGAGTAGAAGAGCTGGGGACCCATGGATGGAAAATAGCCCAGGGTCCAATGTATACTTAATCTGCCACTGTACAGAAGGGGCGTTCTGTAAACTAAGAACAAGTAAGACGCATGGGGATGTGTGTGTGTGTGTGTGTGTGTGTGTGTGTGTGTGTGTGTGTGTGTGTGTGTGTGAGAGAGAGAGAGAGAGAGAGAGAGAGAGACAATGAATAAGGGGGTGCATTGTCAATGAAGTGCATGGGCCTCCAGAAATTAATACCATAGCAAGTGCTGATTAACACTAAGAGTAACATCCAGCAATGCAAAGGCATGCGAATTAGCCAGAAATGAGGTATTTCTTCATTGTGCCTAAAATGTCTCATCCACATTTCCAGCTATCATGGAAGCAGCTCCTTCTAGCTACAGCTCTTGGCTCATGAAGTTCGACTCTTTATGAATCCCAGGTGATGTATTTTATTTAATTTTATGTAGTCTGGGATTTCTTGAATGTGTTTACTCATTATTTTTTGATGGGTGGGATATGTGTTCAGTTTATTTTGTTTAAATTAGTTATGCAGCTGACGCTTAAACTATTAAGTCATATTAAATTGCTTGGGTTCAGAATGTTAGACTGTATTTAATTTGTGCAGCTCTTTTTTCGCCTCTGCCTGTAGGAGTAATCTGCTGTGTCTGCATTCAATAAACAAAAGCATCATCTTTTTAAGCAATGCAAAGAAAAGATGCTTTTCAAGTTTGTTTTTATTTTTTTCATTTGCTTCCTGTTTTGGTCTCTGTTGCTGCTGATAATCTTTCTCTGAAACTTTAAAGAAGTGCAAAGGGAAATGTTCAGTCATTTCCAAACAACAATCTGTTTAGAAGCACCACACTCTTTCCTCATTTTCTTATTTTTAAGTAGTCATTAACTCTTCATACCGATTTTAGTAATTCAAATAGTCTTTTTAGATAATTTTGTTGTTTCATGTTCTGTTCCAACCAGTGTCCAAGATTTTTTTTTAATGTGGAGAGTCAGTGTACAGTATGAATTACTTATCCACTTTCCTTGCATAGCTATGATCTTAGCAAACAAAGGCTTGCATCGCAAAACATCATGTTTTCTGAAGGAAGCACATTAACAGTGTTGGGGAGCAACAGTTGCAGAGTCATTTGCATCAGACAATCACAGATTTATCAGCATAACTGCAGTTGTATCAGATGCAGTAGTGACTTACATTGTTTATTAGCTGCCAATTGTCAGCTGAGTGATATTTTAAAATGATATTGTCAACCTTCTGTCCCATGGCTCTTAGTTATACTCGGTTGAGCGACACTTTTATTTTAAAGATTCTTGTATCATGCTTCTTATAATCTGGAAAAGCATCAGACCTTCTTCAGCTGAAAATTTGTAAAGCTTTCATCTTTTACAGTGGCAATGTTTGAGTTTGTAAGAAGTAAGGTATATGACCTAGGTGTGATCCTGTATAACCAGCTGACATTTAGGGTTCAAGTGTCAGCCATTGTTAAATTGTCTGATTTCCATCATCAGAATATCCCCACAATCAAGGATTTTATACCTCAAGAGGATCTCTCAGTAGCAGTTCATGCTGTGTTTTCATTTCACTTTGACTACTATAATGCCCACTAGGACTTCCTGACACTAAGACTGACCATTTGCAGCTTGTTTAAAACTCTGCAACCAGGCTACTTACTGGTGCATGTCATTACCATCCTATTTTACATGTCCTGTGGCACATGCGCAAAAATTAGTACCCACATCCCTCCATAATTGAAATGATTTTTTGTGACTCTATTTTACCTTCTCATGTTCCATTAGTAAAGAATAAAACACTCTTTCCTTCCTTTCTCCCTCTCTTTTTCTACTTTTGTTCCCTCATTAATATTTTAGGGATGTCCCTGTCAGTACTGTTATGCAGAGTTAGCACTGATGCCTCACAACATTTGGTTCTCTAGTTCAATTATTAGCCAGGGTGTTTTCTCTATCAACGTTACATGTTATGCCAATGTATATATATATATATATATATACTTTATCTTTAAACATACTCTGGTCATTCAAGCTTAAACATCAACTTTAAATGAAAATCACAAAGAATTAGTGCCTCAGCTGTATGCCTTCTACTAGAACATCAATATCATGCAACCTTTAAATGATCAGTAATTACTTACAAGAAAATACAACCAAAGAGAAAGAAATGCTTAATTAACTACTTAAGGAAACTTATATTTTGTTATAGTGAAAGAGTTTAGTATTATAGTCTGTCATTTTATCTCCTTGGGAATGTTAAATTTACCCAAGGTACACAATGTGTGCATGCACTTTTGTATGCAAGTGTGTGTGTGTTTATTTTGTTTTATTTTATTTACTGTTTGTTCAGCAGGTTAGCCCCAGGAGGCTAGTAGCCTCTTTTCAGGGAAGATCTGAGGTGGTATTTATATTATTATGGGAAATTTGGCTAGGGCATCGAGGAACTTCCCTTACTCTTTTTGACAGGTGCCATAAGACCTTTTAGAGTCACCAGAGCTACACCAACTCAAGCACATGGGGTCACAGTTTAACATCTCATCTGAAGGACAGCACACTTAGGAGTGCAGCACCCTTCCCCTCTTATGCTGCACTGCAGTGTCAGTAATTGATCTATCTGGTGCGGGAATAGAACCCACAGCCTTCTACACCAAAGGCAGTGTGCTATCTGCTGCACCACTGGCACTGCTGTTCTTCCACATTAACCATATAAGCAATAATCCCCTCCAGGACTTGCATTACAGAGAAATATTAGACCAGTTAGGGGCTTGTGAAACCTGATGCCAAAGATAGAGGGCAACCTTATTACCGAACGTTTCATTATTTCCATATATAGCACTTATCCTGGAGGGCATTAATTTGATTAAAAAATGGCAACAATAGTGCTTTAGGAGCTACAAAATATCTTTTACTATTTTGTAATGGATTTGGTATTGCCATTTTTTATGGTTTGAACAGGTAGTCCCTAATAAAAAAATGTTATTTGGAAAATGGAAGTGAGTCACAAAACAATACTATCAGTTTTCTGTGGCATATACTTTTCTATACTAATGTTTTTATTTTCTATGGTTAATTTTTATTTGTTGTTTACTTTTTTATAGGTTGATTTTACAGTGTTAAGTGTCATGAAATTCTGCTTTCTAAAGAATTACATATTTATCATATACTTCCAGTTAATTAATTCTGTGGGAACTGCAGTGTGTGTGTGTGTGTGTGTGTGTGTGTGTGTGTGTGTGTGTGTGTGTGTGTGTGTGTGTGTGTGTGTGTGTGTGTGTTTGTGTTTGTCTGTATGTGCACATGCGCACACACATGCCCATACATACAACAATGCATATACTTACTTTTTTTTTATTTTAGCCAACATCTCAAATATACAGGAATATGCAAGCAAAATTACTAATCAAGTAAATTAAAAGCACTAGCTGATGTTAATATAGCACTTGCCAAATGTTAAAACCTAGAAAGTTTTAGTAAGTTACACAGATGTAGGAAATCTATCAAGACACAGAAAAATATTTCAGGATCTCAACAACTGAGATTTCTCTGCTGCCTTATTCCTAGCATGATGTTTTATGCATACAGGCACAGTACTGTGGTAAATGAATGCACTCACAAAGAAGGGTTGACAGTTAAGCAGTACACCTATCCTCTAACTAACAATTAAAACAGAAGAAGCCATTCAGCTGTGGTCAGCCAGCAAAATGTTTTGCTCATTTCAGAATATTTTGGATTTCCAAAGTGAAGGCTCTGTAAGTACCATGTTCTGTCGACAAGACCTTCCACCCCCAAGTACTCTCTTGTATTTCACCTTGACATTACTGTAACCCTGAACTGCATTACGTGCAAAATGCTGCTTATTTACTGTTTAATTATTTTTTTAAGGAAATCCCCTCTTAACTTTTTATTTTGAAGTTGGGGGTTCATTTGTGTAATACAGAAAGGGGTTGGTGTGCATTTTGTTATACCTGTAATAGCAGGTTTTTGACTTTTGAACACTTCTCTGTGATCAGAGAAATTGAATAAGCTCATTCTGCTTCTTAAAACAAGGCAACATCAAGTCTTTAAACATTTCAATTACTCTAGCCCTGAAGTGCCTTGTTTGCAAAATACCGTTTCTTTACAGTTTAATTATTTTTTTTAAAGGAAGCCTCCTTTTAACTTTTTATCTTTAAAGCTTGGGGGGACCATTTGTGTAATACAGAAAGGGATTGATTTGTGTGTATTTTAAACTTTTGTGATAGGGGAAGTTTTATATGCTTTCTGTACTCCTTAAAACAATGCATGAGTGAGTGGCAGTGAGCAAGAGAGGCAGCGTATCACTGTGGCTCCGTGAAGATGCAAAGACATGTTTTATGCATCTTTGCAAGACCTACAGGACAAGTGAGATGAGAAGGACTAGATGTACATATTTACTATCATTCAAATTTTATTTTAGCAATAGAACAGTATGATAATTTTTATATAGTGGATTTAATTGAAACTAGATTTCTCCAAAGGAGTAAGTTTTGTAAAATGTATTCAGATAAGGATGGTATGAATAAAAAGGTCAATGAATTTGCAATAATTATAAATGTTTTGTAAAGGAGTATGCAGTCATTAAGCTGTAACTCAGTTTTGCTGAGAAGGCAACACAAACCGAGGTTTTGGAAGAAAATATTGTAAGAAAAGATGGAGTTGCAATAAATGACCAGAACACTGAAATGGAATTTAATAAAAAGATGGATTAAATGCAGTAAATATTGAGAGCCAGGCATTATTAATAGGAGAAGATCCAAGTGAGGGTGTTGAGACCTAGCAAGGTGATATACCAAGTTTAGGTAACAATGAAGAAATACAAACAAAGACATTTTCAAATTGAGTTTTAATAATAGGAAACTCTGGCTCAGGGGCACAAAAATGATCTCTATAATAAATAAGCAAAACATACTCATTTCTGCTCTATATGGGGCTAAAATGAAGGATGTTAAAGGTGGAGTCTTTAGATTAATAGATAAGGAAACACAATATTCATGTATAATATGTGATGGAAATAATGAGAGAGGCACAACTCTTCCTGGTGAGATTTTAAAAGTAAAACTGATAGTTGATCACTGCAAAATGTATAGTGCAAAAGTTCTCTTCCTGGATGCCTTTCCTGAAAGTAAATATAGTCCAACATTAATCTCCATTGCAAGGTCAGTGAATATTGGAATTAGAAGGCTGCTGTATGAAGCAAATAATTTCCATTTATACTAATGAGAATATATAATAAGATAGAAACGTTATTTTGCACTTGATGGATATCATTTAAGTCATCAAGCTAATACTATTTTAAGACATAAATTAGGAATATTTACTAAGGACTTTTTAGAACTATAAATAATAAGGTGGTAAATGCCAAAAATTAAAAGGGTAATAAACGATTCTGTTTGTGTTGTTTTGAAAGCAAGAAGTTTGAGTACTTATTTATTTATCTGTCTTTGGGAAAGTCTGACTGTGTAATACCCATTTTCAGAGGAGCCCAGGGAAAAAAGATTTATTTGCTTACATTGCATTATACTAAATTGCAGTTAAACACATAGTAGTTGCACTTCTATTTACATTTGCACACAACCGGTAGTTATAGTTATGCAATTTAAGAGTTTACAGAGGTGGAAGTAACTAAAGGGAAAGCTCACATGCAACTTAGTGGATTGTGCAGGCAGCAGTTATGTATAAAAATAATTTTGACACTTCAGTGAGAGGTTGAGGGTATTCTGTTTGGGGAGAGTATTTGGAGAGTATCATACAGTGCACATAAAATATTAACCTTGTTGTGACGATAGGACCTGGAATTTTGTAAATAATTATATGCCATTGATGAATATCAAAATGATTTATGCAGGATGTTTGTATTAGAAATGTATTACAACTGTATGTCATGTGTGTATCAAACTTTTTGTACAGATGTGTGTGTTGAAAAGGTATTTGTAGAGTTCTATGTTTAAAATGTAACCATAGTGTGCATGCACTATTGTAACTGTTTAAATGTATATATGTTTTAACAGTGGAAATTAGAATACAGGAGGTTAACCTTAGTCCAGCAAACTTTAGAAAAATATCTGAAATTAAATTGCTTTATAGGCTAGGCCATAAAAGATGCTATCTTTCAGTTCTCAATATAGCAAGAGACATAAGGTCTGTGCTAGGAAGCTTTCTGCATTGTCTTTAGGGTGAACTAATTACTAGTCTTGAAAGCATGAAGGAATGCAATTGTTTTATGACTTCCAGTATCTGCCAAAGATCTGAGCAAAGCCCTTATCTATGTATTTTTACAGGTAGATGCTAAATGCTACCAGCTGTCACCAGTGGTTGTTTTGCCTGGGAACTAGGGTCAGAGCAGTAATATTTTGGATATTATTTTAAGAAATCTCTTAGTGAGACAGGGCATTCTGTATTCAGTCTTGGACCTGCCAAGAACCATTCACCACAACATCTGCCTTGCTCTATTAGTAAGTTCTTAAGTTATAGTATAATTTTCTTAGATTCAGTCAGAAATATAGTGAAGCTTAGTTTAGATATTTGTCTTTATTTATTTGAGACTATCCTGCAATGTGGTTTTAAATATTTCCTGTGGTTTTGAACTCTTATGTTACTGTGAATATATATTTAGAATTGTCTTGTTCTTTTATTACTTCTTATTAAATATATTTATACCTTTCATTGTGCTGGATCTGTGTAGAAATATTTGTTTGGAGAGTACTTGCATATTTATTTAGTGACACTGTGTGGGCCACTCCTAATAGCCTTGCTCTTGGTCAAACTACCATTCGTATTAATATTAATATTACACAGTAAGATTGGGCACCCTTTGTTAACAGCCTTAAAATAGCTGGTAAGGAATTGACTAGTGGCAGTAGTAACTGCCTTACAGTCTGGGTAGAAGGACATAGCTAGTAAACCTGAGCCAGTCTTTCCCAAGTGTGTGTGTGTGTGTGTGTGTGTGTGTGTGTGTGTGTGTGTGTGTGTGTGTGTGTGTGTGTGTGTGTGTGTGTGTGTAAATCAAACCTCAAAGAGTGTGTGTGTCAGCTACTTGCTTAGGGACATGAAGCACTGGTTGGACAGAGAGGGTGCTGGAGATCTTGGCTTGGTCACCCAGCTGAGATCTCAACTCTATAGCTGTGCCAGTGGGGAGTCTTACTGGAGATCTGGAGGAAGAGGGAGAAACCAGCCCCGGACTGAATGTGGTCTCTGTGAGCTATTAAGGGAAGTTGCACTTGATGCAGAGAGCTGCATCTGGAAATACTGTGTGTGTACTTGTCATCCTCTCAGTGAATGTCCCCCACTGTTGCCAGTGGTGTGGACTGAGGTTCCTTGATTACTGGTCCAGTGGAAGGTCATCATACTAGTGATGAGCATGTGCAAGATGAGGATTGGTTAAGATGTTGCTTAAGCAGTGGTTTATAATTATTGAGTTTGTTAGAGAGTTTTATTTGTGTGGGGATTCTATTCCAGAGTTTAGCAATGTATCGGGAGTAGAGAGAGTCTCTTGCTTCATTATTTGACTTATTTGTAAATAATAAAAATTTGTTACTAGAGCGGAGGTCCCTTGCTGGAGAGGAGGGCAGTAATAAGTTTCGTAATACAGGGAATAGAAAATAAATTGACTAAAACTTGTCTTTCTTGAAGAAAAATAGGTAAAGGAATAATTTCTAAAACTTGGTTCAATTATGTTTAATAAAGCACTGGAAAATTTTGAATATTTTGTTTTTCATTATATTACAGGAGAAAGAAGAGGGAAACGTGTTTCTATTTATGTGAAGAATAAAAATGTGTGCCAGTTGTGGATTCCGTCGCTCAAAATTTGAGATAACTCACAGTGACAACTAGGGGTAAAGCTAGAAAATGCAAATAATTGTCTTTTATATATCCCCAAACAATACCTAGAGGAATTAAGGTGGTCAGTCAAGTGTAAAGGTTATATTTTGGCAAGGGATTTAAACATGCCCAACTGGTCTAATATGTCTGTTTCTAATAGTTTGAAAGATACAGTACGAACAGAATTGTTTAAATTATTTTTCTCAGGAAGTTAATAAATCTACTAGAAACAAAAGTATATAACATGCAATATTATGTTCACAAGGAGTAGTGATATCTGATCTGGAGATTATGGAACCTTAAAGGTACTTGGATCATATAACAATTAAATGTAAGATCAGTGGTTTTGATCATATACAATATATTCCACAATCATAAGTACATTTTTATGAATGACACTCTGTTTTGTCTATTCTTTTTAGTCTTACTTTATGTGTTACTATTAACCTGATGCTTTTGCACTTTGACCAATCGCCTTTCAGTTCTTTAAAAGGCCATTTATTAAGCGGTACTAATATGTCATTTCAGTAATCTCCCTTCTCCCATATAGTACAAGAAAATCACCTTCACACAATTTGATTCTCCAGCTATTATTTACTAGAAACCCATCAAATGGAGATGACTAATTCTTTTGTGGTCTACATATAAGGTAAATGAAGCACAATGTAAACATTTGAGTAACAAACAACAGAATGTTCCATAACAAGTGAAATACCAGCAAATTACTTGATGAGTGATACAACAAAGAAAGTACAGAATACTCATCCTTTTATTTGAAACTAGAGATTTCAATCAGTGTTTTGGATAATGAAAATTCCCCACCAGCACCACAGCCTCCCATCCTGCCATCCTGTACTTAGGCACCTTTCATTCTCTGTCTGTTGTTTCAATCATATCTGAGACTAAATGATAACTTTGGTACACAAATTGCCTGTAATCTCTGTCTACAAATTATAGTCATATTATTTTTACATTCTCTGTTTGATCCAAAATACTTTATTTGATAGATGAGCACTTTCATCAGAATAAATTACTTTTTCGAATCCATCATCTTATACAACTTACTGCTTAACTGTTTACCTATATATAGTTGAAGAGATGGTTTGAGGAATCCACTGGTGAGTAGTATAGGGCTCCTGTGATTGATCTAACTGATGCAAGAAACGTGCTAGGAGTCACTACTACATCCTAATTAGCATACTTGGTGATTGGGACCAATCAGATACCCCTTCAGAGAAGTAGGCATTCATGAAGTTTTCTCTCCCTTAATATATCACTTTATAATTGTGCTAATGCTTTTGTAACAGATTCATTTGCAAGAATGTTAATACATTTTTATATGAAGGTTCATGAGCAGAGTTAGTAAAGTCAACCATTTTATTTTAAAGAAAAAGCAAAATAATAGTAATAATACCACTAATAATAATAATAATAATAACAATAATAATAATAACAATAATAATAAATGTTAAAAATGTAATTTTCTTTTTCTACATTTCAGAGGGTTACAGCCCAGCAGTTAAATACCATGGGCTACTTCTGAATAGAGGGTCTATCACTTATGGATATAAATGTAAAAGTTATAGGAGATATTATTAATAAACTCAGATTAACTGAAAGACTGGGTCAGCATTATGTACCGAATTAATTTTATAAGGCTTTTGCTAATAGATTAATCCCTTTTTGTGAGACATTTACAATACATGAAAATAAACAATTTCTATCCAAATTCATATTTTACATTAGTTAAGATTACATTGCTTATTAAGCCAAATAAAGATGCTACTCAAAAAATAAATTATCATGTAACTTCCCTGCTATACTTAGACTACAATATATGTGCTAAATTTGTTATTGATATTTTATTACGATACACTGACAGATTTTGAACATCCATTGCATTTCTGTTTTGTGCCTGGCAGAAGCTTGAATACAGTCAGTCATATACTTCAGGCTATACAATATGCACTCAAAGTAATAAACATAAAATCAATTCCAATATAGCCTTCTGCACAGCTGGTGCATGCAAAGTGCTTGAAAAATGGGCTTTTACACCATTAGAAAGACATAACCTGCACACAGGTGTAATATAATTGCAACACTCTTCCATTATACTCTTTATTTTTTAAGCATAAATAATTTCAGTTCAAATATAGGATGGCAAAGGCTAGATGTTAGACAGGGTTGTCACCCCTGTCCCAGACTTTATTCATTCTCGTTTGGTTCCAGTATGGAATGTGATTTTTCAGCATCAAGACATACATCCATTTAAAATAAATAACAATTATAAATTACTCATTTATGCAAACAGCTTACTGCTAATGTTGACCAAAGCTGCAGTTTCTGTTAAAGATGTTTTAACTGCAGAAAGGTTGGAACTTAACATTGGTTATACAATTAACCAGCAAAAGCCAAAACAATAAAGATAAAACAAGATGAAACTCAGAATAATGCTCTCTGTTCAGTAATCAAACTTAATTATTTAGGCTGGGTGTATCACTCAGAATTATACATATCCATTAAAGAATAGGTATCATATCAAAACTGTATAATAAAACATGTTATGACTACATGAACAACATTACTTAGCTCTATATATGATGTATAGGGTATTTTTTTAAATAAAGTTAGTGCCTAAGTAATGTTGTGCCCATGCGTTTAGGTTGCAACTGCCCAAAAATCTTACCACTAGATGAGACAGTTACTCACTTTAACCATATCTTCCTTACCATACTGAACAAACAAGCCCCAGTCAGAAATAAAAAAGGTAAATCCATTCCAGCACCCTGGCTAACAAAGATAACCAAGCAACTATTAACAAAAAGAGATTGTGCCTGCAAAGCATACAAAAAACAAAACCCAAACACTACAACATTATAGGCATCTCTGGAATCTCAGAAAAAAAGACACATAGTGACAAGAAAGTATATTTTACTGACCTAAAAAATCCCAGCAAAATAACCACAAATATTTCTGGCAGTCCTTAAACCCACTGCTCAATCCTGGACACACCTCTTCCCCCCAACAACTAGCTACCCAGGTAACACAGCAATTCAATTAACACCCACATTGTAAATTCTGTCTTGGCACTAACCAAGCAAAATTCCTCATTATCACTACTTACACTTTACTTCTACTACTCTCAACTTACCTCGGCCTATAAAGTAATGATTGGATGGGAGATAGGAAATTCACCCCGGGGATCATGTCAGTCGCCCTGCTAGACAGGGGTCCAGAGAAGTAAATATTGTGAGAATAAATATCCAGGGAATTGTTATGGCTAGGCTTGCATAGGCCCTAGGGCCGATAGCCTAGTACCAACCTATGAACCTATGAGCCTAGAAAACTGCCCAGCTCTAAAAGGAATACTAGAGCCCCATACCACTATGGTCCAACAACAAAACTCTGTTATCCATCAGAAGGCATAATAGCTGCACAGGTGATTCATTATAATCTAACCAGGGTGCATAAATCTGGAACCAAATCACCCTGAAATAAGACAGACAGACATGATAAAGGGCTTTACAGTGACAATGAAGAAACACCTCTAAGCAAAAGGTTGTGTTTTTGCACTACTCCAGGATGAACCCCCAGAACTCAGCCACACTCCTCCTTCTAATTAAACTCTATTAACTCTATCTTTCTTCACTCTAACTTAAACACAATGTAATTCTTTTATACTAACATAATTACAATATACTAACATTCAAAACAGGCTACTACTACTTTCTGTCATACTTTTACATGATTTCCACTCCAGCTTACAGCCCACTTCTCCAGCCCTATAAGAATTCTTCTTTCTTTAAATACATCCTCCAGTATAATCCTTTCATTTCCAGTATTATGCATGTTTACATATTCTAATTAAAAATCTCTCTAGGTAAGTTAGCTACTCTTAAATGTCAAATCCCTTTGTAATCAACCACCTCATGTTTCAATAACTCAAATGTACATGGAAGGTACTGTGCACTACCCTCTGTAATGTAACATTATATAACTCACTGTATTATCTATTATTATGTTATATTTTATCTGTCATGTAATGTATTTGTTATCTGTTTAATTTTTCTTCCCAGGGCTCTTTGGAAGATGGGAGAAACCCCAGTCAGAATTTCCCAGTAAACAAAGACAAATAAACAAATGTATTAAAAATACAGTAGTGACATCGTAATATTACTGGTTTACCAAAGGATACCAACTATGGTGGAAATTTATGTGCAAGTATTGGTTTTCATGAAGCCACTGGCAAATATTATTGGGTGATGTTCAAAGCCTAATGCTTAATTAACAGATACAGAAGCATATGCCTATATGACTATCTGAATAAACTATTACAAATGCCCTATCTGTATATCAGATTTTATTTTTTCCATATTTGATGTTACCCAACAGACTAGACTCCTGACAGGTATTCATATAGTGATGTCGGTATTGTTTTTGTTTTTGGGGGGGGTTTGGGGGGGTAAGTACTGTTTGCATCCACGTCAGTCAAAAATCAGTCCCCCCAATTCATTCTCTTGTCACTGCTGAAGTCCCCAGACTGGAGGTGAGAGCTGACCAAAAGGGGCTATCATCAAAGAAAACTATGTATGTAGTTTGTGTCATTGCTTTTAACTAACAAGGTGAGCAATGAGAACATTTCTAATTTGGTCCTAACTCCGTCTCTGGTGGCTGATGTTAGCGTCATCATCCCAATAACAGCCTAATATACCTTTTCCATGCATGGGAGTGCTTTCACCAATATAGTAATGAAGGCTACCATCATCAGCTTGGTAAGCTATATGGAACCCTTTATCTACATGTACCAAAGGAGGTCCTTTGGTACATGTAGATAAAGGGTTCCATATAGCCCATCTCTTCTAGCTCTTCCTCATATAAGAGCCAGATGAATCATAATATTTAGCAGTAAATATTGACTATTTCCATTTCAAGTAATAATTTGTAAATCCTCTGAAGTTTATTGACTTTTCTACGTCACTTAAGGTATGTGAATCACTGTCTTGTCTCTGTAATCATTATTAGGCTAAATCCTAATCTTTCCATGTATTAAAGTGCATAAATGAACTGTTTATTATGAATGCATCTACTGTCTATTTCCCTCCATATAATGAATGCCATTAAAAATACTGTATGTGTACTACTAACACCTAACCAGATTGTATAAAACTTTCTACTCTGTGTATTACTAATCACTAGGAAATTGTATGACAATTTTTGCACACTGTTTTATTATTGTAAATATTATCTTCTTGTAAAAACTCTAATCTGTAACTGGAGCTTTTCTCCCTGGACCTCCATGAAAATGGGTTTCTGACCCAATGGACTTTCCCATTAATAAGATGGGTCATATAGATCTATTCAGAAGAGGTGTTGGCATAAATGTATGTGATGGGCACCTAGTTCTATATGTGGCACACTGGCACTCATGCCCTAAGATTAAGCATTGGCAGAACAAGAAAATTAGCCTTTTTATAGTATAACAGGTATAGTAATGTACCAGTTATATGAAGGATGGATGCCTGGAAAAACAATGGACTTAGCACTTGGAAGAACAGTAGATTCAGCCAAAAGACATAAAAATGATATGTATGTATTTTTTATTAATTATAAAATGTTAGAGATCGTCAATGTAAAATCAAAAGGTGACAGTAGATTTTCTGCTACAGGGATGGTAGAGGCTTTTTGGAGCAGAAAAGACAAAACAGACTCAGCAAGATGGAGGGAGGGAATGTATTAATACTTCTTTATCATGTTATTAGATAATTTTTAATTAATGTAAATGAATGGCTTCATCTGTATTTTTTAATTGGAATCCGAATTCTTGGAAGTTGCATTTGTCAGTTTAAATAAATAAAAGGGTGGAAATGGTGGATAATGGTCAGTAATACCAATGATTTTAGGGTTAACTTCTGATATAACTTTTGTTTCAAAATTCCTGCCTTAGCTCACCCTCTTCTTTAATTGTTACCTGCACAATACGCCATAATTCAAATCCTTATATTATGTACTTTAGCCCATGGAGGAAAGTATTTTCTGTGAAATGTTTTCTTTTCTTATTATTCTGAATACTTTAGGACATTTTAAAGGTTTCAGTGATATTTACAGATGTTTTTTCTGCTATCCCTGCATATTCTTCTTTGCCAAATGTGAAAATAATGTTTACATAGACTCTTGAGAGCTGCATTCCAATTCTGTATGGATATAAGGTATCATCACTGTATGTGCCTCCTTAGCTTGTCATTTGGGTATTTTTGGTCATAAGGTGTCTCACTCTGCACTTTTTATTTAGCTAAGGATGTAATTTCTGGGAGCAGGGTTCACTGTAAGGTGTTTCCGTGTGCTCTTTTTATTTAGCTAAGGATGTAATTTCTGGGAGCAGGGTTCACTGTAAGGTGTTTCACTCTGCACTTTTTATTTAGCTAAGGATGTAATTTCTGGGAGCAGGGTTCACTGTAAGGTGTTTCACTCTGTACTTTTTATTTAGCTAAGGATGTAATTTCTGGGAGCAGGGTTCACTGTAAGGTGTTTCACTCTGCACTTTTTATTTAGCTAAGGATGTAATTTCTGGGAGCAGGGTTCACTGTAAGGTGTTTCACTCTGCACTTTTTATTTAGCTAAGGATGTAATTTCTGGGAGCAGGGTTCACTGTAAGGTGTTTCACTCTGCACTTTTATTTAGCTAAGGATGTAATTTCTGGGAGCAGGGTTCACTGTAAGGTGTTTCACTCTGCACTTTTATTTAGCTAAGGATGTAATTTCTGGGAGCAGGGTTCACTGTAAGGTGTTTCACTCTGCACTTTTTATTTAGCTAAGGATGTAATTTCTGGGAGCAGGGTTCACTGTAAGGTGTTTCACTCTGCACTTTTTATTTAGCTAAGGATGTAATTTCTGGGAGCAGGGTTCACTGTAAGGTGTTTCACTCTGCACTTTTATTTAGCTAAGGATGTAATTTCTGGGAGCAGGGTTCACTGTAAGGTGTTTCACTCTGCACTTTTTATTTAGCTAAGGATGTAATTTCTGGGAGCAGGGTTCACTGTAAGGTGTTTCACTCTGCACTTTTTATTTAGCTAAGGATGTAATTTCTGGGAGCAGGGTTCACTGTAAGGTGTTTCACTCTGCACTTTTTATTTAGCTAAGGATGTAATTTCTGGGAGCAGGGTTCACTGTAAGGTGTTTCACTCTGCACTTTTTATTTAGCTAAGGATGTAATTTCTGGGAGCAGGGTTCACTGTAAGGTGTTTCACTCTGCACTTTTTATTTAGCTAAGGATGTAATTTCTGGGAGCAGGGTTCACTGTAAGGTGTTTCACTCTGCACTTTTTATTTAGCTAAGGATGTAATTTCTGGGAGCAGGGTTCACTGTAAGGTGTTTCACTCTGCACTTTTATTTAGCTAAGGATGTAATTTCTGGGAGCAGGGTTCACTGTAAGGTGTTTCACTCTGCACTTTTTATTTAGCTAAGGATGTAATTTCTGGGAGCAGGGTTCACTGTAAGGTGTTTCACTCTGCACTTTTTATTTAGCTAAGGATGTAATTTCTGGGAGCAGGGTTCACTGTAAGGTGTTTCACTCTGCACTTTTATTTAGCTAAGGATGTAATTTCTGGGAGCAGGGTTCACTGTAAGGTGTTTCACTCTGCACTTTTTATTTAGCTAAGGATGTAATTTCTGGGAGCAGGGTTCACTGTAAGGTGTTTCACTCTGCACTTTTTATTTAGCTAAGGATGTAATTTCTGGGAGCAGGGTTCACTGTAAGGTGTTTCACTCTGCACTTTTTATTTAGCTAAGGATGTAATTTCTGGGAGCAGGGTTCACTGTAAGGTGTTTCACTCTGCACTTTTTATTTAGCTAAGGATGTAATTTCTGGGAGCAGGGTTCACTGTAAGGTGTTTCACTCTGCACTTTTTATTTAGCTAAGGATGTAATTTCTGGGAGCAGGGTTCACTGTAAGGTGTTTCACTCTGCACTTTTTATTTAGCTAAGGATGTAATTTCTGGGAGCAGGGTTCACTGTAAGGTGTTTCACTCTGCACTTTTTATTTAGCTAAGGATGTAATTTCTGGGAGCAGGGTTCACTGTAAGGTGTTTCACTCTGCACTTTTTATTTAGCTAAGGATGTAATTTCTGGGAGCAGGGTTCACTGTAAGGTGTTTCACTCTGCACTTTTATTTAGCTAAGGATGTAATTTCTGGGAGCAGGGTTCACTGTAAGGTGTTTCACTCTGCACTTTTTATTTAGCTAAGGATGTAATTTCTGGGAGCAGGGTTCACTGTAAGGTGTTTCACTCTGCACTTTTTATTTAGCTAAGGATGTAATTTCTGGGAGCAGGGTTCACTGTAAGGTGTTTCACTCTGCACTTTTTATTTAGCTAAGGATGTAATTTCTGGGAGCAGGGTTCACTGTAAGGTGTTTCACTCTGCACTTTTATTTAGCAAAGGATGTAATTTCTGGGAGCAGGGTTCACTGTAAGGTGTTTGACTGCATTACTTATTTAGCTAAGGATGTAATTTCTGGGAGCAGGGTTCACTGTAAGGTGTTTCACTCTGCACTTTTTATTTAGCTAAGGATGTAATTTCTGGGAGCAGGGTTCACTGTAAGGTGTTTCACTCTGCACTTTTTATTTAGCTAAGGATGTAATTTCTGGGAGCAGGGTTCACTGTAAGGTGTTTCACTCTGCACTTTTTATTTAGCTAAGGATGTAATTTCTGGGAGCAGGGTTCACTGTAAGGTGTTTCACTCTGCACTTTTTATTTAGCTAAGGATGTAATTTCTGGGAGCAGGGTTCACTGTAAGGTGTTTCACTCTGCACTTTTTATTTAGCTAAGGATGTAATTTCTGGGAGCAGGGTTCACTGTAAGGTGTTTCACTCTGCACTTTTATTTAGCTAAGGATGTAATTTCTGGGAGCAGGGTTCACTGTAAGGTGTTTCACTCTGCACTTTTTATTTAGCTAAGGATGTAATTTCTGGGAGCAGGGTTCACTGTAAGGTGTTTCACTCTGCACTTTTTATTTAGCTAAGGATGTAATTTCTGGGAGCAGGGTTCACTGTAAGGTGTTTCACTCTGCACTTTTATTTAGCTAAGGATGTAATTTCTGGGAGCAGGGTTCACTGTAAGGTGTTTCACTCTGCACTTTTTATTTAGCTAAGGATGTAATTTCTGGGAGCAGGGTTCACTGTAAGGTGTTTCACTCTGCACTTTTATTTAGCTAAGGATGTAATTTCTGGGAGCAGGGTTCACTGTAAGGTGTTTCACTCTGCACTTTTTATTTAGCTAAGGATGTAATTTCTGGGAGCAGGGTTCACTGTAAGGTGTTTCACTCTGCACTTTTTATTTAGCTAAGGATGTAATTTCTGGGAGCAGGGTTCACTGTAAGGTGTTTCACTCTGCACTTTTTATTTAGCTAAGGATGTAATTTCTGGGAGCAGGGTTCACTGTAAGGTGTTTCACTCTGCACTTTTATTTAGCTAAGGATGTAATTTCTGGGAGCAGGGTTCACTGTAAGGTGTTTCACTCTGCACTTTTTATTTAGCTAAGGATGTAATTTCTGGGAGCAGGGTTCACTGTAAGGTGTTTCACTCTGCACTTTTATTTAGCTAAGGATGTAATTTCTGGGAGCAGGGTTCACTGTAAGGTGTTTCACTCTGCACTTTTTATTTAGCTAAGGATGTAATTTCTGGGAGCAGGGTTCACTGTAAGGTGTTTCACTCTGCACTTTTTATTTAGCTAAGGATGTAATTTCTGGGAGCAGGGTTCACTGTAAGGTGTTTCACTCTGCACTTTTTATTTAGCTAAGGATGTAATTTCTGGGAGCAGGGTTCACTGTAAGGTGTTTCACTCTGCACTTTTATTTAGCTAAGGATGTAATTTCTGGGAGCAGGGTTCACTGTAAGGTGTTTCACTCTGCACTTTTTATTTAGCTAAGGATGTAATTTCTGGGAGCAGGGTTCACTGTAAGGTGTTTCACTCTGCACTTTTTATTTAGCTAAGGATGTAATTTCTGGGAGCAGGGTTCACTGTAAGGTGTTTCACTCTGCACTTTTATTTAGCTAAGGATGTAATTTCTGGGAGCAGGGTTCACTGTAAGGTGTTTCACTCTGCACTTTTTATTTAGCTAAGGATGTAATTTCTGGGAGCAGGGTTCACTGTAAGGTGTTTCACTCTGCACTTTTTATTTAGCTAAGGATGTAATTTCTGGGAGCAGGGTTCACTGTAAGGTGTTTCACTCTGCACTTTTTATTTAGCTAAGGATGTAATTTCTGGGAGCAGGGTTCACTGTAAGGTGTTTCACTCTGCACTTTTTATTTAGCTAAGGATGTAATTTCTGGGAGCAGGGTTCACTGTAAGGTGTTTCACTCTGCACTTTTTATTTAGCTAAGGATGTAATTTCTGGGAGCAGGGTTCACTGTAAGGTGTTTCACTCTGCACTTTTTATTTAGCTAAGGATGTAATTTCTGGGAGCAGGGTTCACTGTAAGGTGTTTCACTCTGCACTTTTTATTTAGCTAAGGATGTAATTTCTGGGAGCAGGGTTCACTGTAAGGTGTTTCACTCTGCACTTTTTATTTAGCTAAGGATGTAATTTCTGGGAGCAGGGTTCACTGTAAGGTGTTTCACTCTGCACTTTTTATTTAGCTAAGGATGTAATTTCTGGGAGCAGGGTTCACTGTAAGGTGTTTCACTCTGCACTTTTTATTTAGCTAAGGATGTAATTTCTCAGAGCAGAGTTCACTGTAAGGTGTTTCACTCTGCACTTTCTATTTAGCTAAGGATGTAATTTCTGGGAGCAGGGTTCACTTTAAGGTGTTTCACGCTACACTTGTTATTTAGCTAAGGATGTAATTTCTGGGAGCAGGGTTCACTGTAAGGTGTTTCACTCTGCACTTTTTATTTAGCTAAGGATGTAATTTCTGGGAGCAGGGTTCACTGTAAGGTGTTTCACTCTGCACTTTTTATTTAGCTAAGGATGTAATTTCTGGGAGCAGGGTTCACTGTAAGGTGTTTCACTCTGCACTTTTATTTAGCTAAGGATGTAATTTCTGGGAGCAGGGTTCACTGTAAGGTGTTTCACTCTGCACTTTTTATTTAGCTAAGGATGTAATTTCTGGGAGCAGGGTTCACTGTAAGGTGTTTCACTCTGCACTTTTTATTTAGCTAAGGATGTAATTTCTGGGAGCAGGGTTCACTGTAAGGTGTTTCACTCTGCACTTTTTATTTAGCTAAGGATGTAATTTCTGGGAGCAGGGTTCACTGTAAGGTGTTTCACTCTGCACTTTTTATTTAGCTAAGGATGTAATTTCTGGGAGCAGGGTTCACTGTAAGGTGTTTCACTCCACACTTTTTATTTAGCTAAGGATGTAATTTCTGGGAGCAGGGTTCACTGTAAGGTGTTTCACTCTGCACTTTTTATTTAGCTAAGGATGTAATTTCTGGGAGCAGGGTTCACTGTAAGGTGTTTCACTCTGCACTTTTTATTTAGCTAAGGATGTAATTTCTGGGAGCAGGGTTCACTGTAAGGTGTTTCACTCTGCACTTTTATTTAGCTAAGGATGTAATTTCTGGGAGCAGGGTTCACTGTAAGGTGTTTCACTCTGCACTTTTTATTTAGCTAAGGATGTAATTTCTGGGAGCAGGGTTCACTGTAAGGTGTTTCACTCTGCACTTTTTATTTAGCTAAGGATGTAATTTCTGGGAGCAGGGTTCACTGTAAGGTGTTTCACTCTGCACTTTTTATTTAGCTAAGGATGTAATTTCTGGGAGCAGGGTTCACTGTAAGGTGTTTCACTCTGCACTTTTTATTTAGCTAAGGATGTAATTTCTGGGAGCAGGGTTCACTGTAAGGTGTTTCACTCTGCACTTTTATTTAGCTAAGGATGTAATTTCTGGGAGCAGGGTTCACTGTAAGGTGTTTCACTCTGCACTTTTTATTTAGCTAAGGATGTAATTTCTGGGAGCAGGGTTCACTGTAAGGTGTTTCACTCTGCACTTTTTATTTAGCTAAGGATGTAATTTCTGGGAGCAGGGTTCACTGTAAGGTGTTTCACTCTGCACTTTTTATTTAGCTAAGGATGTAATTTCTGGGAGCAGGGTTCACTGTAAGGTGTTTCACTCTGCACTTTTTATTTAGCTAAGGATGTAATTTCTGGGAGCAGGGTTCACTGTAAGGTGTTTCACTCTGCACTTTTATTTAGCTAAGGATGTAATTTCTGGGAGCAGGGTTCACTGTAAGGTGTTTCACTCTGCACTTTTATTTAGCTAAGGATGTAATTTCTGGGAGCAGGGTTCACTGTAAGGTGTTTCACTCTGCACTTTTTATTTAGCTAAGGATGTAATTTCTGGGAGCAGGGTTCACTGTAAGGTGTTTCACTCTGCACTTTTTATTTAGCTAAGGATGTAATTTCTGGGAGCAGGGTTCACTGTAAGGTGTTTCACTCTGCACTTTTTATTTAGCTAAGGATGTAATTTCTGGGAGCAGGGTTCACTGTAAGGTGTTTCACTCTGCACTTTTTATTTAGCTAAGGATGTAATTTCTGGGAGCAGGGTTCACTGTAAGGTGTTTCACTCTGCACTTTTTATTTAGCTAAGGATGTAATTTCTGGGAGCAGGGTTCACTGTAAGGTGTTTCACTCTGCACTTTTTATTTAGCTAAGGATGTAATTTCTGGGAGCAGGGTTCACTGTAAGGTGTTTCACTCTGCACTTTTATTTAGCTAAGGATGTAATTTCTGGGAGCAGGGTTCACTGTAAGGTGTTTCACTCTGCACTTTTTATTTAGCTAAGGATGTAATTTCTGGGAGCAGGGTTCACTGTAAGGTGTTTCACTCTGCACTTTTATTTAGCTAAGGATGTAATTTCTGGGAGCAGGGTTCACTGTAAGGTGTTTCACTCTGCACTTTTATTTAGCTAAGGATGTAATTTCTGGGAGCAGGGTTCACTGTAAGGTGTTTCACTCTGCACTTTTTATTTAGCTAAGGATGTAATTTCTGGGAGCAGGGTTCACTGTAAGGTGTTTCACTCTGCACTTTTTATTTAGCTAAGGATGTAATTTCTGGGAGCAGGGTTCACTGTAAGGTGTTTCACTCTGCACTTTTTATTTAGCTAAGGATGTAATTTCTGGGAGCAGGGTTCACTGTAAGGTGTTTCACTCTGCACTTTTTATTTAGCTAAGGATGTAATTTCTGGGAGCAGGGTTCACTGTAAGGTGTTTCACTCTGCACTTTTATTTAGCTAAGGATGTAATTTCTGGGAGCAGGGTTCACTGTAAGGTGTTTCACTCTGCACTTTTTATTTAGCTAAGGATGTAATTTCTGGGAGCAGGGTTCACTGTAAGGTGTTTCACTCTGCACTTTTATTTAGCTAAGGATGTAATTTCTGGGAGCAGGGTTCACTGTAAGGTGTTTCACTCTGCACTTTTATTTAGCTAAGGATGTAATTTCTGGGAGCAGGGTTCACTGTAAGGTGTTTCACTCTGCACTTTTTATTTAGCTAAGGATGTAATTTCTGGGAGCAGGGTTCACTGTAAGGTGTTTCACTCTGCACTTTTTATTTAGCTAAGGATGTAATTTCTGGGAGCAGGGTTCACTGTAAGGTGTTTCACTCTGCACTTTTTATTTAGCTAAGGATGTAATTTCTGGGAGCAGGGTTCACTGTAAGGTGTTTCACTCTGCACTTTTTATTTAGCTAAGGATGTAATTTCTGGGAGCAGGGTTCACTGTAAGGTGTTTCACTCTGCACTTTTATTTAGCTAAGGATGTAATTTCTGGGAGCAGGGTTCACTGTAAGGTGTTTCACTCTGCACTTTTTATTTAGCTAAGGATGTAATTTCTGGGAGCAGGGTTCACTGTAAGGTGTTTCACTCTGCACTTTTATTTAGCTAAGGATGTAATTTCTGGGAGCAGGGTTCACTGTAAGGTGTTTCACTCTGCACTTTTTATTTAGCTAAGGATGTAATTTCTGGGAGCAGGGTTCACTGTAAGGTGTTTCACTCTGCACTTTTTATTTAGCTAAGGATGTAATTTCTGGGAGCAGGGTTCACTGTAAGGTGTTTCACTCTGCACTTTTATTTAGCTAAGGATGTAATTTCTGGGAGCAGGGTTCACTGTAAGGTGTTTCACTCTGCACTTTTTATTTAGCTAAGGATGTAATTTCTGGGAGCAGGGTTCACTGTAAGGTGTTTCACTCTGCACTTTTTATTTAGCTAAGGATGTAATTTCTGGGAGCAGGGTTCACTGTAAGGTGTTTCACTCTGCACTTTTTATTTAGCTAAGGATGTAATTTCTGGGAGCAGGGTTCACTGTAAGGTGTTTCACTCTGCACTTTTATTTAGCTAAGGATGTAATTTCTGGGAGCAGGGTTCACTGTAAGGTGTTTCACTCTGCACTTTTTATTTAGCTAAGGATGTAATTTCTGGGAGCAGGGTTCACTGTAAGGTGTTTCACTCTGCACTTTTTATTTAGCTAAGGATGTAATTTCTGGGAGCAGGGTTCACTGTAAGGTGTTTCACTCTGCACTTTTTATTTAGCTAAGGATGTAATTTCTGGGAGCAGGGTTCACTGTAAGGTGTTTCACTCTGCACTTTTTATTTAGCTAAGGATGTAATTTCTGGGAGCAGGGTTCACTGTAAGGTGTTTCACTCTGCACTTTTTATTTAGCTAAGGATGTAATTTCTGGGAGCAGGGTTCACTGTAAGGTGTTTCACTCTGCACTTTTATTTAGCTAAGGATGTAATTTCTGGGAGCAGGGTTCACTGTAAGGTGTTTCACTCTGCACTTTTATTTAGCTAAGGATGTAATTTCTGGGAGCAGGGTTCACTGTAAGGTGTTTCACTCTGCACTTTTTATTTAGCTAAGGATGTAATTTCTGGGAGCAGGGTTCACTGTAAGGTGTTTCACTCTGCACTTTTTATTTAGCTAAGGATGTAATTTCTGGGAGCAGGGTTCACTGTAAGGTGTTTCACTCTGCACTTTTTATTTAGCTAAGGATGTAATTTCTGGGAGCAGGGTTCACTGTAAGGTGTTTCACTCTGCACTTTTTATTTAGCTAAGGATGTAATTTCTGGGAGCAGGGTTCACTGTAAGGTGTTTCACTCTGCACTTTTTATTTAGCTAAGGATGTAATTTCTGGGAGCAGGGTTCACTGTAAGGTGTTTCACTCTGCACTTTTTATTTAGCTAAGGATGTAATTTCTGGGAGCAGGGTTCACTGTAAGGTGTTTCACTCTGCACTTTTTATTTAGCTAAGGATGTAATTTCTGGGAGCAGGGTTCACTGTAAGGTGTTTCACTCTGCACTTTTTATTTAGCTAAGGATGTAATTTCTGGGAGCAGGGTTCACTGTAAGGTGTTTCACTCTGCACTTTTTATTTAGCTAAGGATGTAATTTCTGGGAGCAGGGTTCACTGTAAGGTGTTTCACTCTGCACTTTTTATTTAGCTAAGGATGTAATTTCTGGGAGCAGGGTTCACTGTAAGGTGTTTCACTCTGCACTTTTATTTAGCTAAGGATGTAATTTCTGGGAGCAGGGTTCACTGTAAGGTGTTTCACTCTGCACTTTTTATTTAGCTAAGGATGTAATTTCTGGGAGCAGGGTTCACTGTAAGGTGTTTCACTCTGCACTTTTTATTTAGCTAAGGATGTAATTTCTGGGAGCAGGGTTCACTGTAAGGTGTTTCACTCTGCACTTTTTATTTAGCTAAGGATGTAATTTCTGGGAGCAGGGTTCACTGTAAGGTGTTTCACTCTGCACTTTTATTTAGCTAAGGATGTAATTTCTGGGAGCAGGGTTCACTGTAAGGTGTTTCACTCTGCACTTTTTATTTAGCTAAGGATGTAATTTCTGGGAGCAGGGTTCACTGTAAGGTGTTTCACTCTGCACTTTTATTTAGCTAAGGATGTAATTTCTGGGAGCAGGGTTCACTGTAAGGTGTTTCACTCTGCACTTTTTATTTAGCTAAGGATGTAATTTCTGGGAGCAGGGTTCACTGTAAGGTGTTTCACTCTGCACTTTTTATTTAGCTAAGGATGTAATTTCTGGGAGCAGGGTTCACTGTAAGGTGTTTCACTCTGCACTTTTTATTTAGCTAAGGATGTAATTTCTGGGAGCAGGGTTCACTGTAAGGTGTTTCACTCTGCACTTTTATTTAGCTAAGGATGTAATTTCTGGGAGCAGGGTTCACTGTAAGGTGTTTCACTCTGCACTTTTTATTTAGCTAAGGATGTAATTTCTGGGAGCAGGGTTCACTGTAAGGTGTTTCACTCTGCACTTTTTATTTAGCTAAGGATGTAATTTCTGGGAGCAGGGTTCACTGTAAGGTGTTTCACTCTGCACTTTTTATTTAGCTAAGGATGTAATTTCTGGGAGCAGGGTTCACTGTAAGGTGTTTCACTCTGCACTTTTTATTTAGCTAAGGATGTAATTTCTGGGAGCAGGGTTCACTGTAAGGTGTTTCACTCTGCACTTTTATTTAGCTAAGGATGTAATTTCTGGGAGCAGGGTTCACTGTAAGGTGTTTCACTCTGCACTTTTATTTAGCTAAGGATGTAATTTCTGGGAGCAGGGTTCACTGTAAGGTGTTTCACTCTGCACTTTTTATTTAGCTAAGGATGTAATTTCTGGGAGCAGGGTTCACTGTAAGGTGTTTCACTCTGCACTTACTTATTTAGCTAAGGATGTAATTTCTGGGAGCAGGGTTCACTGTAAGGTGTTTCACTCTGCACTTTTTATTTAGCTAAGGATGTAATTTCTGGGAGCAGGGTTCACTGTAAGGTGTTTCACTCTGCACTTTTATTTAGCTAAGGATGTAATTTCTGGGAGCAGGGTTCACTGTAAGGTGTTTCACTCTGCACTTTTATTTAGCTAAGGATGTAATTTCTGGGAGCAGGGTTCACTGTAAGGTGTTTCACTCTGCACTTTTTATTTAGCTAAGGATGTAATTTCTGGGAGCAGGGTTCACTGTAAGGTGTTTCACTCTGCACTTTTTATTTAGCTAAGGATGTAATTTCTGGGAGCAGGGTTCACTGTAAGGTGTTTCACTCTGCACTTTTATTTAGCTAAGGATGTAATTTCTGGGAGCAGGGTTCACTGTAAGGTGTTTCACTCTGCACTTTTTATTTAGCTAAGGATGTAATTTCTGGGAGCAGGGTTCACTGTAAGGTGTTTCACTCTGCACTTTTTATTTAGCTAAGGATGTAATTTCTGGGAGCAGGGTTCACTGTAAGGTGTTTCACTCTGCACTTTTTATTTAGCTAAGGATGTAATTTCTGGGAGCAGGGTTCACTGTAAGGTGTTTCACTCTGCACTTTTTATTTAGCTAAGGATGTAATTTCTGGGAGCAGGGTTCACTGTAAGGTGTTTCACTCTGCACTTTTATTTAGCTAAGGATGTAATTTCTGGGAGCAGGGTTCACTGTAAGGTGTTTCACTCTGCACTTTTTATTTAGCTAAGGATGTAATTTCTGGGAGCAGGGTTCACTGTAAGGTGTTTCACTCTGCACTTTTATTTAGCTAAGGATGTAATTTCTGGGAGCAGGGTTCACTGTAAGGTGTTTCACTCTGCACTTTTTATTTAGCTAAGGATGTAATTTCTGGGAGCAGGGTTCACTGTAAGGTGTTTCACTCTGCACTTTTATTTAGCTAAGGATGTAATTTCTGGGAGCAGGGTTCACTGTAAGGTGTTTCACTCTGCACTTTTTATTTAGCTAAGGATGTAATTTCTGGGAGCAGGGTTCACTGTAAGGTGTTTCACTCTGCACTTTTTATTTAGCTAAGGATGTAATTTCTGGGAGCAGGGTTCACTGTAAGGTGTTTCACTCTGCACTTTTTATTTAGCTAAGGATGTAATTTCTGGGAGCAGGGTTCACTGTAAGGTGTTTCACTCTGCACTTTTTATTTAGCTAAGGATGTAATTTCTGGGAGCAGGGTTCACTGTAAGGTGTTTCACTCTGCACTTTTTATTTAGCTAAGGATGTAATTTCTGGGAGCAGGGTTCACTGTAAGGTGTTTCACTCTGCACTTTTTATTTAGCTAAGGATGTAATTTCTGGGAGCAGGGTTCACTGTAAGGTGTTTCACTCTGCACTTTTTATTTAGCTAAGGATGTAATTTCTGGGAGCAGGGTTCACTGTAAGGTGTTTCACTCTGCACTTTTTATTTAGCTAAGGATGTAATTTCTGGGAGCAGGGTTCACTGTAAGGTGTTTCACTCTGCACTTTTTATTTAGCTAAGGATGTAATTTCTGGGAGCAGGGTTCACTGTAAGGTGTTTCACTCTGCACTTTTTATTTAGCTAAGGATGTAATTTCTGGGAGCAGGGTTCACTGTAAGGTGTTTCACTCTGCACTTTTTATTTAGCTAAGGATGTAATTTCTGGGAGCAGGGTTCACTGTAAGGTGTTTCACTCTGCACTTTTATTTAGCTAAGGATGTAATTTCTGGGAGCAGGGTTCACTGTAAGGTGTTTCACTCTGCACTTTTTATTTAGCTAAGGATGTAATTTCTGGGAGCAGGGTTCACTGTAAGGTGTTTCACTCTGCACTTTTATTTAGCTAAGGATGTAATTTCTGGGAGCAGGGTTCACTGTAAGGTGTTTCACTCTGCACTTTTTATTTAGCTAAGGATGTAATTTCTGGGAGCAGGGTTCACTGTAAGGTGTTTCACTCTGCACTTTTTATTTAGCTAAGGATGTAATTTCTGGGAGCAGGGTTCACTGTAAGGTGTTTCACTCTGCACTTTTATTTAGCTAAGGATGTAATTTCTGGGAGCAGGGTTCACTGTAAGGTGTTTCACTCTGCACTTTTTATTTAGCTAAGGATGTAATTTCTGGGAGCAGGGTTCACTGTAAGGTGTTTCACTCTGCACTTTTTATTTAGCTAAGGATGTAATTTCTGGGAGCAGGGTTCACTGTAAGGTGTTTCACTCTGCACTTTTTATTTAGCTAAGGATGTAATTTCTGGGAGCAGGGTTCACTGTAAGGTGTTTCACTCTGCACTTTTTATTTAGCTAAGGATGTAATTTCTGGGAGCAGGGTTCACTGTAAGGTGTTTCACTCTGCACTTTTTATTTAGCTAAGGATGTAATTTCTGGGAGCAGGGTTCACTGTAAGGTGTTTCACTCTGCACTTTTTATTTAGCTAAGGATGTAATTTCTGGGAGCAGGGTTCACTGTAAGGTGTTTCACTCTGCACTTTTATTTAGCTAAGGATGTAATTTCTGGGAGCAGGGTTCACTGTAAGGTGTTTCACTCTGCACTTTTTATTTAGCTAAGGATGTAATTTCTGGGAGCAGGGTTCACTGTAAGGTGTTTCACTCTGCACTTTTTATTTAGCTAAGGATGTAATTTCTGGGAGCAGGGTTCACTGTAAGGTGTTTCACTCTGCACTTTTATTTAGCTAAGGATGTAATTTCTGGGAGCAGGGTTCACTGTAAGGTGTTTCACTCTGCACTTTTTATTTAGCTAAGGATGTAATTTCTGGGAGCAGGGTTCACTGTAAGGTGTTTCACTCTGCACTTTTATTTAGCTAAGGATGTAATTTCTGGGAGCAGGGTTCACTGTAAGGTGTTTCACTCTGCACTTTTATTTAGCTAAGGATGTAATTTCTGGGAGCAGGGTTCACTGTAAGGTGTTTCACTCTGCACTTTTTATTTAGCTAAGGATGTAATTTCTGGGAGCAGGGTTCACTGTAAGGTGTTTCACTCTGCACTTTTTATTTAGCTAAGGATGTAATTTCTGGGAGCAGGGTTCACTGTAAGGTGTTTCACTCTGCACTTTTTATTTAGCTAAGGATGTAATTTCTGGGAGCAGGGTTCACTGTAAGGTGTTTCACTCTGCACTTTTTATTTAGCTAAGGATGTAATTTCTGGGAGCAGGGTTCACTGTAAGGTGTTTCACTCTGCACTTTTATTTAGCTAAGGATGTAATTTCTGGGAGCAGGGTTCACTGTAAGGTGTTTCACTCTGCACTTTTTATTTAGCTAAGGATGTAATTTCTGGGAGCAGGGTTCACTGTAAGGTGTTTCACTCTGCACTTTTTATTTAGCTAAGGATGTAATTTCTGGGAGCAGGGTTCACTGTAAGGTGTTTCACTCTGCACTTTTTATTTAGCTAAGGATGTAATTTCTGGGAGCAGGGTTCACTGTAAGGTGTTTCACTCTGCACTTTTTATTTAGCTAAGGATGTAATTTCTGGGAGCAGGGTTCACTGTAAGGTGTTTCACTCTGCACTTTTATTTAGCTAAGGATGTAATTTCTGGGAGCAGGGTTCACTGTAAGGTGTTTCACTCTGCACTTTTTATTTAGCTAAGGATGTAATTTCTGGGAGCAGGGTTCACTGTAAGGTGTTTCACTCTGCACTTTTTATTTAGCTAAGGATGTAATTTCTGGGAGCAGGGTTCACTGTAAGGTGTTTCACTCTGCACTTTTTATTTAGCTAAGGATGTAATTTCTGGGAGCAGGGTTCACTGTAAGGTGTTTCACTCTGCACTTTTTATTTAGCTAAGGATGTAATTTCTGGGAGCAGGGTTCACTGTAAGGTGTTTCACTCTGCACTTTTATTTAGCTAAGGATGTAATTTCTGGGAGCAGGGTTCACTGTAAGGTGTTTCACTCTGCACTTTTTATTTAGCTAAGGATGTAATTTCTGGGAGCAGGGTTCACTGTAAGGTGTTTCACTCTGCACTTTTATTTAGCTAAGGATGTAATTTCTGGGAGCAGGGTTCACTGTAAGGTGTTTCACTCTGCACTTTTTATTTAGCTAAGGATGTAATTTCTGGGAGCAGGGTTCACTGTAAGGTGTTTCACTCTGCACTTTTATTTAGCTAAGGATGTAATTTCTGGGAGCAGGGTTCACTGTAAGGTGTTTCACTCTGCACTTTTTATTTAGCTAAGGATGTAATTTCTGGGAGCAGGGTTCACTGTAAGGTGTTTCACTCTGCACTTTTTATTTAGCTAAGGATGTAATTTCTGGGAGCAGGGTTCACTGTAAGGTGTTTCACTCTGCACTTTTTATTTAGCTAAGGATGTAATTTCTGGGAGCAGGGTTCACTGTAAGGTGTTTCACTCTGCACTTTTTTATTTAACTAAGGATGTAATTCCTGGGAGCAGGGTTCACTGTAAGGTGTTTCACTCTGCACTTTTATTTAGCTAAGGATGTAATTTCTGGGAGCAGGGTTCACTGTAAGGTGTTTCACTCTGCACTTTTTATTTAGCTAAGGATGTAATTTCTGGGAGCAGGGTTCACTGTAAGGTGTTTCACTCTGCACTTTTTATTTAGCTAAGGATGTAATTTCTGGGAGCAGGGTTCACTGTAAGGTGTTTCACTCTGCACTTTTATTTAGCTAAGGATATAATTTCTGGGAGCAGGGTTCACTGTAAGGTGTTTCACTCTGCACTTTTATTTAGCTAAGGATGTAATTTCTGGGAGCAGGGTTCACTGTAAGGTGTTTCACTCTGCACTTTTTATTTAGCTAAGGATGTAATTTCTGGGAGCAGGGTTCACTGTAAGGTGTTTCACTCTGCACTTTTTATTTAGCTAAGGATGTAATTTCTGGGAGCAGGGTTCACTGTAAGGTGTTTCACTCTGCACTTTTTATTTAGCTAAGGATGTAATTTCTGGGAGCAGGGTTCACTGTAAGGTGTTTCACTCTGCACTTTTTATTTAGCTAAGGATGTAATTTCTGGGAGCAGGGTTCACTGTAAGGTGTTTCACTCTGCACTTTTTATTTAGCTAAGGATGTAATTTCTGGGAGCAGGGTTCACTGTAAGGTGTTTCACTCTGCACTTTTTATTTAGCTAAGGATGTAATTTCTGGGAGCAGGGTTCACTGTAAGGTGTTTCACTCTGCACTTTTTATTTAGCTAAGGATGTAATTTCTGGGAGCAGGGTTCACTGTAAGGTGTTTCACTCTGCACTTTTATTTAGCTAAGGATGTAATTTCTGGGAGCAGGGTTCACTGTAAGGTGTTTCACTCTGCACTTTTTATTTAGCTAAGGATGTAATTTCTGGGAGCAGGGTTCACTGTAAGGTGTTTCACTCTGCACTTTTTATTTAGCTAAGGATGTAATTTCTGGGAGCAGGGTTCACTGTAAGGTGTTTCACTCTGCACTTTTATTTAGCTAAGGATGTAATTTCTGGGAGCAGGGTTCACTGTAAGGTGTTTCACTCTGCACTTTTTATTTAGCTAAGGATGTAATTTCTGGGAGCAGGGTTCACTGTAAGGTGTTTCACTCTGCACTTTTATTTAGCTAAGGATGTAATTTCTGGGAGCAGGGTTCACTGTAAGGTGTTTCACTCTGCACTTTTTATTTAGCTAAGGATGTAATTTCTGGGAGCAGGGTTCACTGTAAGGTGTTTCACTCTGCACTTTTTATTTAGCTAAGGATGTAATTTCTGGGAGCAGGGTTCACTGTAAGGTGTTTCACTCTGCACTTTTTATTTAGCTAAGGATGTAATTTCTGGGAGCAGGGTTCACTGTAAGGTGTTTCACTCTGCACTTTTTATTTAGCTAAGGATGTAATTTCTGGGAGCAGGGTTCACTGTAAGGTGTTTCACTCTGCACTTTTTATTTAGCTAAGGATGTAATTTCTGGGAGCAGGGTTCACTGTAAGGTGTTTCACTCTGCACTTTTTATTTAGCTAAGGATGTAATTTCTGGGAGCAGGGTTCACTGTAAGGTGTTTCACTCTGCACTTTTATTTAGCTAAGGATGTAATTTCTGGGAGCAGGGTTCACTGTAAGGTGTTTCACTCTGCACTTTTTATTTAGCTAAGGATGTAATTTCTGGGAGCAGGGTTCACTGTAAGGTGTTTCACTCTGCACTTTTTATTTAGCTAAGGATGTAATTTCTGGGAGCAGGGTTCACTGTAAGGTGTTTCACTCTGCACTTTTTATTTAGCTAAGGATGTAATTTCTGGGAGCAGGGTTCACTGTAAGGTGTTTCACTCTGCACTTTTATTTAGCTAAGGATGTAATTTCTGGGAGCAGGGTTCACTGTAAGGTGTTTCACTCTGCACTTTTTATTTAGCTAAGGATGTAATTTCTGGGAGCAGGGTTCACTGTAAGGTGTTTCACTCTGCACTTTTTATTTAGCTAAGGATGTAATTTCTGGGAGCAGGGTTCACTGTAAGGTGTTTCACTCTGCACTTTTTATTTAGCTAAGGATGTAATTTCTGGGAGCAGGGTTCACTGTAAGGTGTTTCACTCTGCACTTTTATTTAGCTAAGGATGTAATTTCTGGGAGCAGGGTTCACTGTAAGGTGTTTCACTCTGCACTTTTTATTTAGCTAAGGATGTAATTTCTGGGAGCAGGGTTCACTGTAAGGTGTTTCACTCTGCACTTTTTATTTAGCTAAGGATGTAATTTCTGGGAGCAGGGTTCACTGTAAGGTGTTTCACTCTGCACTTTTTATTTAGCTAAGGATGTAATTTCTGGGAGCAGGGTTCACTGTAAGGTGTTTCACTCTGCACTTTTATTTAGCTAAGGATGTAATTTCTGGGAGCAGGGTTCACTGTAAGGTGTTTCACTCTGCACTTTTTATTTAGCTAAGGATGTAATTTCTGGGAGCAGGGTTCACTGTAAGGTGTTTCACTCTGCACTTTTTATTTAGCTAAGGATGTAATTTCTGGGAGCAGGGTTCACTGTAAGGTGTTTCACTCTGCACTTTTTATTTAGCTAAGGATGTAATTTCTGGGAGCAGGGTTCACTGTAAGGTGTTTCACTCTGCACTTTTTATTTAGCTAAGGATGTAATTTCTGGGAGCAGGGTTCACTGTAAGGTGTTTCACTCTGCACTTTTTATTTAGCTAAGGATGTAATTTCTGGGAGCAGGGTTCACTGTAAGGTGTTTCACTCTGCACTTTTATTTAGCTAAGGATGTAATTTCTGGGAGCAGGGTTCACTGTAAGGTGTTTCACTCTGCACTTTTATTTAGCTAAGGATGTAATTTCTGGGAGCAGGGTTCACTGTAAGGTGTTTCACTCTGCACTTTTTATTTAGCTAAGGATGTAATTTCTGGGAGCAGGGTTCACTGTAAGGTGTTTCACTCTGCACTTTTTATTTAGCTAAGGATGTAATTTCTGGGAGCAGGGTTCACTGTAAGGTGTTTCACTCTGCACTTTTTATTTAGCTAAGGATGTAATTTCTGGGAGCAGGGTTCACTGTAAGGTGTTTCACTCTGCACTTTTATTTAGCTAAGGATGTAATTTCTGGGAGCAGGGTTCACTGTAAGGTGTTTCACTCTGCACTTTTATTTAGCTAAGGATGTAATTTCTGGGAGCAGGGTTCACTGTAAGGTGTTTCACTCTGCACTTTTTATTTAGCTAAGGATGTAATTTCTGGGAGCAGGGTTCACTGTAAGGTGTTTCACTCTGCACTTTTTATTTAGCTAAGGATGTAATTTCTGGGAGCAGGGTTCACTGTAAGGTGTTTCACTCTGCACTTTTTATTTAGCTAAGGATGTAATTTCTGGGAGCAGGGTTCACTGTAAGGTGTTTCACTCTGCACTTTTTATTTAGCTAAGGATGTAATTTCTGGGAGCAGGGTTCACTGTAAGGTGTTTCACTCTGCACTTTTATTTAGCTAAGGATGTAATTTCTGGGAGCAGGGTTCACTGTAAGGTGTTTCACTCTGCACTTTTTATTTAGCTAAGGATGTAATTTCTGGGAGCAGGGTTCACTGTAAGGTGTTTCACTCTGCACTTTTATTTAGCTAAGGATGTAATTTCTGGGAGCAGGGTTCACTGTAAGGTGTTTCACTCTGCACTTTTTATTTAGCTAAGGATGTAATTTCTGGGAGCAGGGTTCACTGTAAGGTGTTTCACTCTGCACTTTTTATTTAGCTAAGGATGTAATTTCTGGGAGCAGGGTTCACTGTAAGGTGTTTCACTCTGCACTTTTTATTTAGCTAAGGATGTAATTTCTGGGAGCAGGGTTCACTGTAAGGTGTTTCACTCTGCACTTTTTATTTAGCTAAGGATGTAATTTCTGGGAGCAGGGTTCACTGTAAGGTGTTTCACTCTGCACTTTTTATTTAGCTAAGGATGTAATTTCTGGGAGCAGGGTTCACTGTAAGGTGTTTCACTCTGCACTTTTTATTTAGCTAAGGATGTAATTTCTGGGAGCAGGGTTCACTGTAAGGTGTTTCACTCTGCACTTTTTATTTAGCTAAGGATGTAATTTCTGGGAGCAGGGTTCACTGTAAGGTGTTTCACTCTGCACTTTTATTTAGCTAAGGATGTAATTTCTGGGAGCAGGGTTCACTGTAAGGTGTTTCACTCTGCACTTTTTATTTAGCTAAGGATGTAATTTCTGGGAGCAGGGTTCACTGTAAGGTGTTTCACTCTGCACTTTTTATTTAGCTAAGGATGTAATTTCTGGGAGCAGGGTTCACTGTAAGGTGTTTCACTCTGCACTTTTTATTTAACTATGGATGTAATTTCTGAAAACAGGGTTCACTTTAAGGTGTTTCATAGGTTCATAGGTTCATACTAGGCTATCTTCCCTAGGGCATTTATAAGCCTAGCCAGACTGTGCTTGGCTTTCGTCACCCATTTTAAATTAATTTTGCTATGCCCTTTTTCGAGGTTAGCATACTGTGCCTCTGTCTAACAGTGACACAGAAGTGATACCCGGGGTAAACCTATGATCTCCCATCCACTCATCAAGATTCCTCTTGAAGAGAGTCAGTGAGGGACTCTGCCTAACCTGGACTTGGATTTTATTCCAGAGTGAAGGGAGCCTCTGGGTTATGAATCTGTCCCTCCAGCATGTCCTATTTATTTCAGGGCTGAGGTTCAAGTCTCTCAAGCATGTAGCTCGATGGGATTTGGATTTTCTGAGGTGCAGCATGTCCATTAATTCCGGGTTGGACATGGCTTTATACGTCAGGCACAGATTGCCTCTGAGCAGGCGGTATGCCACTGAGTAGAGCTGGAGTTTCTTTAAACGAGCAGCATATGGCATCTGTTTGAGCCCTTTGATCCTCTTGGTGAGGTACTTTTGGGGTCTTTCCAGTTGCTGCAGGTGTCTGGTAAGGTACATCTCAAAAGGGGCATTGGTCTCAATTATGGGCCTGATGAGGGATGAGTAAAGAGGCACAATGACCTCCCCTGATCTAGATGTGAATCCCTTCATGATTAGGTGGGCTATAGAAAATGTTTTTCTAACCACTTTGGCCATGTGGTTGTCAAATGAGAGATTGCTTTCAACTTGGGTCCCCAGGTCCCTAATTACTTCTTCTGTACTTAATAGATTACCACCTATGTGGTAATTTGTGGGCACTTTGTTTTTGCCAAAGGGGATGACTATACACTTTTTGGCATTTAGCTTGAGGTCATGGCTCTGGCACCAGTTGTCTGTTTCTATGAGGCCCTTTTGGAGGATGCTTGTGTCAGCTGGAGAGTCAATTATGGCGCCCAGTTTGCAGTCATCTGCGAACTTGGTCAGCCACAGTCCTTCCGTGTTGGCCTGTACCTCCGAGAAATATATACCGAACAAGAGAGGTCCCAGGACTGAGCCTTGTGGGATGCCACTTGTAACCGGTTTGGAGTCTGACATGGCTCCAGCAATTCTAACCATGTGGATTCTGTCCTTGAGCCAGTTTGCAACCCATCTAGTGACATAAGGGTTTATATTTAAGCTGGTGAGCTTATCTATAATGCCTGAGTGGGGTATTGTATCGAAGGCTTTTGTGATGTCCAGGTAGGCTGTGTGGACCACCTTCCCCTCGTCAATGGCCTTGGTGACTGTTTCAAAGAAATCGACCAGGTTTAAGAGGCAGGATCTGCCCTTAACAAAGCCGAACAGGGTAGGATCCAGTGTCTGTAGGTCCCCAATATCTTTATTTATGATGTCCATGATGATCCTTTCCATAGCTTTGCAGACCAAGCTAGTCAGGCTTATGGGGCAATAGTTTCCAGGATCCGTTGAGGCACCACCTTTGTGGAGAAGGACCACTGTTGCTGTATGCCACTCTTTGGGTACATATCCTGTAGTAAGGCTGAGATTGAACAGTAGTTTTATGTTTGGGTTTAGCTCTTCTTGGAGTTCATGTAGGACACAGCCCGGGACACCGTCTGGTCCCATTGATGCTGTGTTTTTTGCTTTGGAGAGGGCAGCTCTTACCTGAGCATCTGAGATGTCAGGGGGGCAAGCACTCTGCTGGGATAGATATTTGCCCTTTTGGTGGGGAGGGGGGAGAAGTTTGCGCTGAACCTGTCAGCTAGGATGTTAGCAATGTCTGTGGGTTCAGTGTATTTTTTGTCATTTTGGACTAATTCTGAGCATATCTGGGAATTCCCACCCAGGTTCCTAACATAACTAAAGAAAGCCTTGTGATTATCCTTAGTGTCCTGTGCAATTTTTCTCTTGAAGCTGGCCTTAGACGATTTTATGAGTGTCCATAGTTTTTTGCTAATACTGATCAGAGATGCCTTCCCTTTTTGGGATTTTGCTCCATCATGTAGTAGCTTCCTCCTTCTATTGTATAGTTTGTTTATGGCTGGGGTCCACCAGACAGGACGTCTGTCTTTGGAGGATTGGGTCTTGGTTTTATTTGGGATTGCATGTTCCATGCATTCCTGAAGGTGTTCATAGAATGCGTTTATAAAGGATTCTGCGGTCTGGGACATATTTTCCACAGGCCCGGGGGCTTTGAGGGATTCCACCTCAGTTTTGAGGAGTGTAAAATTTGCTTTAGAGAAGTTTTGAGGAGTGTAAAATTAGCTTTAGAGAAGTTTTTCACTGTGGTTTTCTGGGCAGGGGGTGGGGTCGGGATGTGAATATCCAGTGAGATTAGTTTATGGTCTGATCTTACCAGTGAGGGATACACTTCTGGTCTGGAGCATAGAGTCCCCATGTTGGTGATGATCAGGTCCAGTATGTTTTCCCCTCTTGTGGGAGTTGTAACAAGTTGTTCCATAGCATTTGAGTTTATAAATTCTAGGAACCTTTGGGCTAGGGTGTTAGAGCTAGAGTAATGCTCCCAGTCTATGTTTGGGTAGTTGAAGTCACCCAATATAATGGTGTTTGGAGAGACCTTCATATTTTCCAGTGTTCTCAGGAAGGCTGAGTGGGGTTCCTGGGTTTGGGAGGGTGGTCTGTAGCAGGCTATAAACTGGAAGGCAGTTTTACCCACTGTTAGTTGCACATGGATAGTCTCTGATGATTCGTGCTGTGCCACCAACCTGGAGGTGTGGGTATCTTTGACGAATATTGATACTTCCCTCCTTTTGTGGT
Source organism: Protopterus annectens (assembly GCF_019279795.1). Taxonomy (NCBI): domain Eukaryota; kingdom Metazoa; phylum Chordata; order Ceratodontiformes; family Protopteridae; genus Protopterus; species Protopterus annectens. Next base: position 56,060,687 of record NC_056751.1, on the reverse strand, counting down.
TCGGTCCAAGTTTGGGGCCAAAAAACATGGTATGAGGTATAACCTGGTAGTGCTGGGGTGCTCTCGGGAGCCTTGAACCAGGTTTCTGTTACTGCACAGATATTGATGTTCTCCATGCTAAGGAGAGTTTTGCGTGCGTGTATCATGAGGTTTACACTTCTGGCACTGAGTAGCATTACTCTTAGTTTCTTATCCCTTGTGATACCTATGGAGGTGGGTTTGTCTTTTGAGCCTTGCCTAAAAAAGGCACTATGGGGGTAGCAAAAGCCTTTGCCAATATCCGAAAGCCCAGGGGTGACAGGTGCAAGCCGTCCCTAGTGAAGCATCGTGGCTTGTCGAGCATGTCATCCCAGGCTGAAAAGCAATGGATCCCCTTTGAATGACACCAATACTTAAGCCAATTGTTGAAATTGATCATCGTGTCTTCATATTGTGGCATCATTCTTGGTGAGGGTAAGATGCTACTCAAGGTCAGGGTCATACTGGCCTGGGCTACATGCTCAGAGAGCTCCTCTATGTCTCTTTTCATGTAGTCCAGGGAGGTACGTCTCAGGTCATTCACACATAGCATGGACAATGACTGAGTCATATTTGTACTTGCCTTGGAGTGACCTGAGTGCTTGTGTTATGTGGCGGATCCTAGCGCCCGACAGGCAGCTCACCATGACCTTCTCCTTGTTCAGCCTGGTGAGCGGGACGTCAGTGTGCCTGATGATAAAGTCACCTATTACAAGTGTATCAGGTGTGTTGTTTAACCTTAAGGGCTGTGACTGTTTGGCACACTGGCTTTGTGAGCTATGTGTTGCACGTGTTTTGTTTTGGGGTAGCGGTTGTTTGGGTGTCTGCTTTGGAGGTCTCTGCTGCTTAGGCAGATTTTTATTTAGAGCCTCCGAGTATGTTTTTGTGTGTTTATGTGTTTGGTTTGCTGTCGTGGTAGGTCTATGTGAGACTGCAATTGTAGTGAGTGTGGTTTCCTTCTCCTCCTGACTGGTTATGCCAGTACTGAGTTGAGAGAGCTTAGCCTCCAGTTTGGCTATATGGTTGCATCTCTCACATGTGTTGGAATTTGTTGGCAGTAGGAGAGGGTTGTCTGTGCTCATGAGGCAGTTGTAACATTGCCTCAAGATTCCCAGATTCACCAGCTGGACCGGAGAGGAGATTGACAACTGACCTTTGGACATGCTAGAATAGTATTGGGAATTCCTTTATAATTGAAAAAAGGGCCAATGGGGAACAAGGTATTCAAGGGGAGTTTGTGAGAGTGTAGTGCTTTTAAGACTAGAATGATAGTTACTACCAAGCAGTAATAAATACAATTGAATAAAGAATGCCTGGATTAGTGCTCAAGTTATACAAACAAAGCTAGATTCAGCAGGCCTGGATCTAGTCTACGCTACAACAAACAAGGTGTACAAATTTCAGTAAGAAGCAGTTCAAATATGCAGGCACTATAAGCCTTTAACCAGAAATTCCCAGCTCAGAAGGGCAGAGTCCAGCCTCTCCTCCCACAAGAGTGCAGACCACGAACCCTCTTAATGTAAAATAACTGGCCTGAAGCCCAAGTGCTTAAACCAGAATTAATACACTTTTAGAATAACAGACACTGAGCCCTCAATCAGCAGTTCCCAACTTAGAAGGATGTAAGCTACCTGTTCTGCCACTACAGTGCAGACCACAAACCTTCTTAATGTAAAACAACTGGTCTGAAGCCCAAGTGCTTAAACTAAAAGGCTTAGAATGAGTTACACCAAGCAGTAATAAATACAATTGAGTACTTTTAAGATGATGCAAAAGCAAAATAAAGTAGGAAGAAACGCAAATACAGTAAAATCAGATAAAATTTTTTTTTGAGTGAGCAAATGAGATGGGCCCAGGAGTTACAGGACAGAACAAGTGCAAATGCAGGCCTTCAAATCAGAAAGTTGAGAGAGATGGAAGACCACCCAAACGGCCAATAACTACAAATTCTGGGCCAGAACCACTCCTTATGTGGTAGACAGGTTACCTAATGCTTACCACTCCCACTGATAAGCTAGAAGGCTTCCCTCCAACACAGAAAGGCTTGGGGGGCTCAGAAGCTTACAAACAGTCCTGAATACAGCAAATCTGTATCACTGTTTCACTCTGTACTTTTTATTTAGCTAAGGATGTAATTTCTGGGAACAGGGTTCACTGTAAGGTGTTTCACTCTGCACTTTTTATTTAGCTAAGGATGGAATTTCTGGTAACACGGTTCACTCTGCACTTTTTATTTAGCTAAGGATGTAATTTCTTGGTAGCAGGGTTCACTGTCTTATTTCCATTATGAAAAGGCAGCATCACAGCAACAGATGTCAACAGAGCTAAAATTGTATTATACCCTCTACAGCCCCCTGAGCTTTCCTTGTACCCTTCTAACATCATCTTCAGCAAACTAGTTAGTTAAAAGAGGAATGCTTATTTTCAGCTCCCTTTCTCTCTCTCTCTCTCTCTCTCTCTCTCTGCCTCATTCTGTCTTTCTTTTTCTGTTCTGTCACACCAACCAAGCAATCTGCCAGCTATACTTTTCTTTTTGAGGCAATAGTACCATTTAAATATTCAATTGTTTCCTTTCTTGTACAAAGATATGTGACTTTCCCACATATAAAACCAAATTTTGATGCCAATCAAAAATTTTTTTTTCATTCCACCCTCTGCTGACTTCAGGCTTCCCTTACCAGTTCCCTATAGTCCCGAACGTGTATTCCCCAGGCAGTCTTCCTAGTGTCCCCACACAAGAAGGTGTCCTGTCTAGGAGAGCTCCTGTACATGTACTGAACCTCCTCCACTGGCAGGTTCTAAGGTCAGTACCTGCTGGTACTGTGGAGTTGGATGGACCAGGCTGGAAGCTGTTGTACTGCAGCCTATTAAGGGATTTTCCTTTCACCCTAGCTCCCTTACCCAGCATATCAGCATCATCAAGTTGGGTGAGTGATGGAGAGTAGCTTTGAGCACATTTCCCTGCCCAGGGCCCATAGAGCAGTCATGCCTTCTCTATCCTCCCATCTCCTCAGTCTCAATGACATAGCACTCTGATTTCCAACCTCCACCAGGGGACCACTAGAAAGAAGCTTAGCGAGCTCCCATCCCCCTAGAATAGGCACACCTATCCTCCCTGCCTCACCGTCAATTACATATGCTGTTTATCAGTCTCAGGTCACCTGGGTCATAAGCAGGGCTTTATCCCGCTACACTACTGATTTGGCTTTAGATGCCAACCAAAAGTTGATGTTTCCTATTCATTTAACCTTTTCTCTTTGGTCTGTTTAAAAGAAAAAAAATCTGCATTCACATTAATCACTATCGTGAATTTCCTCTCTGGACTGTTAATATTTCTCAACTCCACCATCTGTATGTCATGTCACTGTATCATAAACATTTCTGTTTCCCACTTTTTCAAGCCTGCCTTTTCTGTAACACCACAGTATAGCTATTTCACCTTCCTGGTTACATAGCAGTAGCATGAATGACATTTATATTAGAGTACATTTTTAAGTCAATACTGGTTATGACAGGTTAGAGTGCATAAATACTTTTCTCAGGTGAAAAATGCTGCAGACTGAACTGAAATACAGAACCTATGAAATTACCTTGACGACTGTACTTTGGTTACTCCACCAGTCAAACCATTATCAATTTTTATTTATTTATTTATTTATTTTACATTTGTTAACCGGGAAAGTCTGACTAGGCTCCACAGAGCCTGTTTTCAGCGGAGGCCTGGGGAGAAATGCTCCAGATGCATGTCTTTAGAATGTGGGAGGAAACGGAAGCACCCGGAGGAAACCCACGTAAGCACAGGGAGGACATGCAAACTCCACACAGAAGGCACCCCAGCTGAGAATCGAACCAGAGAACCTCTTGCTGTGAGGCAACAACGTTAACCGCTGCACCACTGTGCCACCCATTATCATCAAGCACCCTAGGCCTGTAATTCCACAAGTTATTTTTGTCTGACTACATCAAGAGAATGCCATTTCCTCTTTTTCTGTTTTTGCTTTGTGCCTTCTACATAAAGTCATACTTTCTTACTACTGCTACTTGCTTTGCTGTTTGAATGCCTCTTTAACCTTTCTCCATTCTTAACATGGTCTGTTAGGAGACTCATCCACTTGTTCTTCACTCCCACCTGATGTTTATAATGCCATTTTCCAGTTCCAGCCTGTAAGAATTTTGCTAACCTTATTACATATACGCAGAAGGGACAGCGTTACACTCGTCATGTCACAGTATTACTTCCTTTCTGGTGTGCTACTCTGTTTATTTGGAGGCCAATTCTCAAGCCAGGAACTTGAGTCGCAACTAATATGTATATCACTATTTTGCAGATAGATGTGGGCTGTTCACCATTTACTCACTGACCACTGACCAATACACTGCTACAGCTTGTCTGTACCACAAGTTAACCCACCTCTGTCATCTTCATCTTCATCCTTCATGCTACATTTGCTCTTCTGACTTCAGCAAAGTGAGCTTCCAATGAAGGCATCACCAGGTTATGAGATAAAAACAATGAAAGGGTACAGGCTGTTAAACTACAATTCCACAGAATTCTGTAAATTCAGTAATAACAGAGGTTCTAGTTGAATACATCAATGTCCTTAAAAATTACATCAAAGGTAGCCATCATATGCTATTGGCCATGCTACTTTAGAAATTATACTGCTTTTTAATTGTGTCTTGTTAGAAATTAATGCGACATATGTGAATAATTAGTGCTATAGATACACATCTATGTCCTGTGATGCATACTTTTCTTTTGTAATGGAAACACATCTGCAGGATTTCACTCTCAAGCCCAGAAGCAGTAAGATCTATGCTTTGACATTGTCATTAATAATACCAGTTTATAAGCAACTTTTCTTAAAAAAAGTAAGTATTGCCATTAAAGACATACTGAATAACGTGTTGGTGGAATAACTAAGTTTAATCCTCTATTAAGATTTATTCTTGAAATGAGCATAACAGAAATGCTTTGCCGCACTAGCCTGGTTGGTGTTGTCTTTCTTGCTTGTTTATTTAGGTGAGAGTTCAGTACCTAGCATGCACTACCTGAAATTGGATTGGTGACCACTTGGCTCTCTCAGAACATGACACCGCTGTGGTGGGCTGTGCACACAGTCTCTTAAATGGCACATGAGACTCATGCGACTGTCATAGTAGATCATTTCTCAGGGATTGATTATCAGGCATTTTGTCAAGCTGGGAAACATTAACCTCTGAAGCACAGGCATCATATATAATGCAAATTGCCCCAGCCTTAACCCAGCACTAGTCTCCTACTCTGCTGCCTGTCAAGTGTTTAGTAATGACAATCTCATACATGTTTCGCAGAGTATGTCTGCCTCCTGACTGCTGGGGACAACTAATAAATTCTGTGACATCTCCACCTGAATGCGAATGCTGATGCTTACAGTAAAGATGTAGAATACAGCCATGAAAAACTATTTCTGTGACTTAAAACTAATATTTGCATTTTCTTGCTAGATCAGAAATTATTGCTCAGAACAATGACTAAAGGTACTTACATATGGAATGCTGCTATCTATGTTTACCCTAGTGAACATTTAAGAAGCAAGCAATAATGCCCAACAGGATGTGTGTTGCTGTGTAAATAATACACATCCAGGAGCTCTACACCCCTTGAAGGGTGTTATTTACACAGTAATTTGTGCTTATTGAATGGGCTATATGTTAAATTGTTTTGTTTGACTTATTTATTTATCACTTTATTGTTATTATTATTATTATCATCATCATCATCATTATATTTTTGATGTAAAATAGTTGCGCTGTCTAAGGTTTCAAACTTGCTGTAGTATATGTAATTGTTGTTGGAGGAAGTATTTTACATCCAAAATATAAGTTATGTAATTATTTAATGTCTACACACACAATCAGAACCATAGACAGACAGACATATATATATATATATATATATATATATATATATATATATATATATATATAGAAAGAGAGAGCTATATGTGTGTGTGTGTGTGTGTGTGTGTGTGTGTGTGTATATATATATATATATATATATGTAGATAGCTAGCTATAGCTATAGAAAACCTCACATTCAGAAATACAGACACACACATATAAAAGCAAATAAACACTCTGTCTCTCTCTCTCTCTCTCTCTCTCTCTCTGTCTCACACACAGAAATTACAACCACTTTCTTCCGCAGAATCATCCATCCACAATGCCTATTATTTAAAAAGAACAAGGTATTAGGGCTCTCTTTCTACCTCCCACCACTTTACACATTCCTCTCCCACTCCATTTGCTATTGCTTATACTTATACTGCTGCATCATGTATTTAATTCTTTGTAAACTGTTGAGAATTAAAGCAATGAATACTGCCAGGATGTAAAAGCTTTATACCTCTATGTTGATTGACTGCCTGTTGCAGTCGGTGCTCTGTCTCCCTTTTTTTCTAAATTTCACATTCTGCCTCTTGCATATGCTTTTGCTCACACATACACACACAAGCATACACACACTCAGAGACAGAAACACAAATACACACAGTTTTCTTTTTTTGTTTGAACTTTACACTAAGTCAACAAAAAAGCACTGTTTAGTGAGCATAAAATATGGCTGCTTTTTTTTTTTACTGTCCAATCTTCACGGCACATGCGAAACAGCAGACTTGTTTTTGAGTGGGTATTACCTGTCGATTAACACCCTGTTGGAGAATGATCATTCTCTGATCAGGGTGAAGATGTACAGACTGCCCATTCTCAATTATGTAATAACATATGTAGATGTTGGCAGTGGTACAGATACTGCCGGGCAACTATACATAACTTTCTGAAAAATGCTGTAAGCACCTATATGTTTCTCCATAAAAATTCACATTGCCATTCTCCCTTCTACTGCATTTCTACACCTCACCACCCTATATTTCAATCAGAATTTCCTGATGTCAGTAATGTTTCCAAATGGGTTACCACACAATCCCTGCTTTTTCCTTGTCCCTTTACCTCCAATTCAATTTTGTGCTACCAAGTGCCCCTGGATGATACACTCTATCCATATCAAAGCTCTGTTTTCATTTCTGTCCTCCAATGTAACTAAACACAGTGCTCTGAAGATATTCCCTACCACACCATTCCTCTTACCATGATCCCTTGTACATTTGCATCAATTTGATGTCCCTCTTCTTATGTGAAACTCCCTGAACTGAGTTCAATATTTAAGACTAAGCTGTACCAATACTCTTTATTATGAGAGGATGTTATTTACCCTTTCAGAGTCTACACACATATTATTTATTTATTTCTTTATTGACATTCGATTGCCAGGAAAGTCCAACTTTCAGAGGAGGCCAGGGGAGAAAAGCTCCAAATTATTATAAAACATTTTAAGAACAATAATTTTACAATCTTCAAAAATAAAACAAAAACATCTGCAGTTTAAATAATTATAACAAATTAGTGATAATATAAAAACATTGGTTAAGAATCAATACATGTTATATGACAATCATTTTAATATACCCTAGCACTGGTCCTTGTCATAGTTCTGTCAAAAGAGACACACAGCGGCTCAGGAAAGTTAAGTGACTTGCTTTGAGTCACAAAGTATGCAAGTGGGAGCTGATATGATTCAAACAGCAAGCTGCAACTCATAGACTGTCATCTTAAGTGCTGTGCTCTACTGCTTACAAAATCAGTGTAACAAATATTTTTCTTCCTTTGTTTGTTCTAGAGATGTGTCTCCTAAAACATTTCTCCATGTTTCCTGTCATCACCAAACAGCACATCCTTATACTGTTTTAAGCAAACTCTGGATAAAACCTATGTATGCACTCTGCAAGCTGCGATATTACATGCTGGGGACTGGCTCCCTCAGTACTGTCCAGCACCATGTTTTTCTCAACTCCCAGGGTAATGTCTCAACCAAACAAGTTCAAGAAGACTAGTAGGAGCTCCGAACCTAGGGGACCCCATTAATCAGTGAAATCCTGTTCATCAGTTTGCACCTAACTGCTCCCCTCAGCTATCTATTACCTAACCAACTCCCTATCTAACTCACCAGACTGGGTCCTACCCCAATAATCTTTGCTTGTCTTAACAACTTCTTGTGGAAAACTGAATCAAAGGACTTATATCTACATTCACATGTCTTTCCCTGTCGATAGGAATAATAAAAGAGATAGAACTGGATCTGGTTGGACTGAAAAGGTCCCTGTGTTGTGGTTCCATGTTGCTGCCATTCTGCTAGGCACTTTGAATTCTTGAACTCTTTCAGTCTGTCATAAGTGTTTTCATGGCCTTTTCTGCCCCAGAAGTAAAACTGATGAGTCTGTAATTAGTTAACTGCTTCCTTGACTTCTTCCATGCAACATGATTTCTGTGTCCATTCTTTGGTCATCTGGCACCATAACAGATGATGAACAAAGACCATATCATTATACTTGTGACAGTAATAGAACTTGTACATAGCGATCTTTTAAAAGGCACCCTAGTCTGAGGCTCCAGGCTGCAAATCTGTAGAATTACGTTTCAGTCCCACAGCCTATATCTGTATATTGTGTAATCCTAAGCAAGATGTGTAACCTGGTTGTCATCTTATATTTCATTCTGAAAATATATTTCTTTAGTATTTTTCTTTTTTTTCTTCTTTTTCTTCTTCTTGAGATTTACTCTTCCAACCCAAGCACATACTCTGCATTTGTTTGCATTGATGACATTTAAGTATTTGAATTCCAATATTAGTTTTGAAGTACTCTGATGATATGCCAAACTGAACTGTTTATTTACTTGGTCACAGAGTCCACCTGTGCTAGCCACAAATGCATGGCATGGCAAGCATATGCCAGGCATACTCATATTGAGCAAAAGTGTATAATACAGAGTTCTTGTTTAGTTCTCTCGAGCTCCACCCCCTACTTGCATCATCCAAACATGTGTCTCCAGTAAAAACACTGTTGTTTTCCAAAGTGCACAGCTGCTACTGCAATGCATCCAAAGGTTTGGAACAAAAAAGGTAGCCACACTGCTAGTTCTCTCAGTATCAGCTGATTTACCCAATGGACTGTAATAAAATTAAATGGCTCATTAGTATCCTGGCTGGTGAGTAGCACTTCATAGTAACAAGGGGAGGGGCTCCTAATGTCATACCTGCACCAGCTGTAATGCTCATTCATAGTATATGATGGCATCATACCTCTCAACCTCTTGGAGCAAGAAATATGGACAAAGCCATAAATAATGGGGAGACAAAGACCCAAAAATAGGGACGCTTTTTAAATATTGCTCTTACAAACTTAGAAAGTAGACAGAACAGCATGTTTTGCATTAGCATTAATTTTCTGATGGGTATGAGGTCTGAAACTCAAATGACTGTCATTATTTTCTGACTTTAACCCTCAATGATTTACCAGAAAACCACAATTTTATGAGAAACAGACCAAAAATATGAGGCAAAAATCTGGACATTCTGTGAAAATCTATACAGTTAAGAGGTATGGATGTCCTATCCCTTGTGTGTGGTATGCTGAAGACTTGCTATGAGTTAAGACAGCTCCCAAGAAAAGCTATATTAAACTCCCAGGATCCTTATGGCAAAGTGCTAGTTTTGCAGTCTGTCAAAAGTGGTAGCTGAAATATTCCTAATACCTGTAAACTTAGTTTGCATATCTAACTCGGAACATGATGCTGCAAGTCCTTGGACTTAATAAAAGTTGCTGCTGATCACAGCTTCCTTGTTTGGTCTTAACATCAGATAAAATCAACAACAACAACAGGGATGTCAGCTATCTGCCCAAGGAGGGAGGGCACACATTGTGTGAGCATTGTCTTTTGGATTTGGAATGGTTTCTGTTCTGTATTTGCATTGCTGCTGACCCTGAGACTAATTCTGGTTCATGTTCATCAGAGAAAAATCATTGTTTCAAATCCCAAGCTACACATCTAGTTACTTCAGGGTTCAAAATATCTGTGCAAAAATAAACAAGGTAAAAATATGGCTACAGAGCACAAAACGAACATAAGAACTGCTACATACATGGCTTAATGCCATTAAAAGTTGCCCTTTTGACCTGTACTACACAGGGGTAACCATAAGGGTGGGAAGAGGAAGGGCAGTAAACAGCCCTATGTTCAATATATAAAGAAAAATGGTAAATTGAAAGGTAGCAAGGAAGAGCTGTGAATGTGGGTGGGCACAGATAGATAGATAATGAACAACTGGTGATGGGTGGGGGGTTGACATTAAATGTAGTATGAGGAATGACACAGTTTGGAAGAAAACTCCTAGATATGGATAGGGCAGGGACCATGGACCATGGATGGATGCCATACCATCCCAGAGAGCCATACCCTATCATCAGTCACTTCTGTGGTTGACATCATGGGCAAGATGTGTCTCTGGTGGACTGATGCTCCAGGCCTGCAGGCCATGAGACTCAACAAGCCACTCCAGAATGCATTCCCTAGTGTGGGCATTTAGCTGTCAGGGCACCTCAGTAAACACTAACCACTGCAAATGATACTGAGAGACAATAAGAGTAGCCTCAAGGCCACTGTCTGAAGAGATGTCTATGCTCCCTCCTCAGAAGTGACCATGGAGACCACCAACATTCCTCCAGGTCACCTTCAGTATAGTAACCCCCACCCAACTACTGAGAGGCAGACCTGGCAACTATTAGTGATCCATCATTAGAGGCTACCAACCTGCACAGGCTGAGGTGACCACAACTTCTATACCACCTCTAGTACAACTGGACCTGCAGAAGGACAACAAAACGAGAACACATAAGTGCACAAATATGGTACACCTACAGTTGCAGTTGCTCAGGAAAGTGGCACACATATCATATCATATGTATGCTGTCATTGGAAGAGTCACTCCTGCATCCTGTGACATCCTATCACTCCTCTAGCAATGCAAAACAAATTATGCACCTTACTACACAGGTACACTGGTAACAAAATAGGAAGAGGCTCTCTCTCTCTCCTTCTCTATTTTCAGCCTGTCACTGCTGAGGAAGGTCAGAGTGGTGCCATAGAAGGTCACTGTACTGATATCAGAACTATTTACCAAAATGGGTGATGCCAGTGGCATCACTCCAAGTCTTTGAATGCTTGTTCCAAGCATTTACTTTCCAGGGGCACCCTTCATAATGTCTTAGCAGGTGCCCCCAGATGTTTCTATACAGGAAGAGCAAGAAAAAAACCGTGCTGTTCTGGCACACCATGCTAGAGCTCTGCATTCCACAACACCTGAAGTAACCGTACCTCCCTGGACTACATGAAAAGAGACGTGGAAGAGCTCTCTGATCATGTAGCCCAGGTGGGTATGACCCTGACCCTGAGTAGCATCCTGCCCTCACCAAGAATGATACCTCAGTATAAAGAAAAAATGATCAATTTCAACAATTGGCTAAGCTTCTGGTGTCATTCAAAGGGGATCCAGTGTCTGTCAGCCTGGGAAGACATGCTTGACAAGCCACGTTGCTTCGCAAGAGATGGCTTGCACCTGTCACCCCTTGGCTTTTGAATACTGGCCATGGCTCTTGCTGCCGCCTTAGTGCCTTTTTTAGGCAAGGCTCAAAATTCAAACCCACCTCCATAAACAGCACAAGTAAAACATTGAGGGTTATGCTACTCAACGCCAGGAGTTTAAATCTCAAAATGCATGCGCTCGAAGCACTCCTAAGTATGGAGAAGGTCGACATCTGTGCAGTAACTGAAACCTGGTTCAAGGCTCCAGAGAGCACTCCAGCACTACTGGGCTACAACTCATACCACACATTTCAGCCACAGAACACGGACAGAAACACAAAAGGAGGGGGTGTATCCATATTCATCAAGGATACTCACACCTCTAGGTTAGTGGTGCAGCATGATACCTCTGAGATCATCCATATGCAACTAACATCGGGCAAATTTGCAATGCAAATTGTGGCCTGCTACAGATCACCCTCCATGACCCAGGACCACCACTCCACCTTTCTGGACACTGGAAAAAATGAAGGTCCTACCGAACACCCTGATCTTGGGAGATTTCAATTACCCTACCATTAAGTGGGAAAACTACTTGAGTACAAACTCCCAGGCTCAGCGCTTCCTGGAATTTATCAACTCAAATGCCCTGGATCAGCTGTTAAACTCACCTACCAGAGGCCACAACATATTGGACCTGGTCATCACCAACATGAGCGACAGGTGCTTTGTACCGGAGGTCAACCCATCACTGGTTAGATCAGACCATAAACTAATCACCCTGGATGTCCACAACACACCACCACCCCCAACCAAGGAAACCACAGTGAAAAACTTTTCTAAAGCAAACTTCACCTTACTTAAGGCAGAGGTGGTAAGTTTCACACCCCCCATGCTAAAGGATAACACTGCCCAAGATGCAGAATCCTTTACAATTGCACTCTATGAGCACCTACAAGGATGCATGGATCGTGCCATCCCTAGCAAAACCAAGACTCACTCCCCTAAGAGAAGGAAACCAGTCTGGTGGACCCCTGCCATAAACAGGTTATACAACAAAAGGAGGAAACTAGTTCAGAAAAAAAGCAAATCCCAAGAAGGAAACACATCCCTGATCAGTATCAGTAAGAAACTAAGATCCCTCATAAAATCATCCAAAGCTAACTTTGAAAGAAAAATAGCCAAGGATTCGAAAGATAACCACAAAGCCTTCTTTAGCTATGTCAAGAATCTAAGTGGCAACTCACAGATATGCTCTGAGATAGTGCAAAATAGCACAAAATATACTGAACCTACTGATATTGCCAACATACTGGCAGATAGATTCAGTGCAAACTTCACCTCCCTCTCATCTTCAAAAGGGCCCACAACAATACTGGAAAAGTGTAGTGTCCCAGAAATTACAGAAGCACAGGGGAAAACAGCCCTTTCAAAAGCCAAAAACACAGCATCAATGGGGCCAGATGGTGTCCCAGGCTGCGTCTTGCACGAACTACAGAACGAACTAACCCCCCACCTAAACACGCTGTTCATCCTCAGCCTCTCCACAGGCTACATGCCCATAGAATGGCACACAGCAATGGTTATTCCACTCCACAAAGGAGGGGCCACAACTGACCCTGGTAACTATCGCCCCATAAGCCTAACTAGCCTGGTCTGCAAGGATATGGAGTGCATCATCATGGAACTCATTAACAAGGACATTGGGAACCTCCAAACACTTGACCCGATCCGGTTCGGCTTTGTTAAGGGCAGATCATGCCTACTAAACCTGGTTGACTTCTTCGAGACAGTTACCAAGGCCATAGACGAGGGAAAGGTGGTTCACACAGCCTACCTTGATCGCGCCAAGGCGTTTGACACCATTCCTCACTTGGGTATTATAGAAAAACTCACCAGCCTGAACAAAAACCCCTACGTCACAAGATGGGTTGCCAACTGGCTTACAGACAGAACTCACACGGTAAGAATAGCGGGCTCCAGGTCTGACTCTAAACCAGTCACAAGTGGTGTCCCACAAGGCTCAGTTCTAGGACCCCTACTGTTCGGCATATATTTCTCAGAAGTACAGGCAAACACAGGAGGACTATGGCTAACCAAGTTCGCCGATGACTGCAAACTGGGAGCCATAATTGACTCTCCAGCTGACACGGACATCCTCCAAAAAGGCCTTACTGAGACAGACACCTGGTGTCAAAGTCATGGCCTCAAGCTAAATGCCAAAAAATGCATAGTCATCCCGTTTGGGAAAAACAAAATACCCACGAATTACCACATAGGCGGCAGCCCCCTTAATACAGAAGAGGTAATAAGAGATCTGGGGACCCAGGTAGATAGTAATCTCTCCTTTGACAATCATATTGCCAAAGTAGTTAGGAAATCCTTCTATGTGGCCCATCTAATTACTAAAGGGTTCGCATCTAGAAATAAAGAGGTTATAGTGCCCCTCTACTCATCACTCATCAGACCCATCATAGAGTACAATGCCCCATTTGGGATGTACCTCACAAGACACTTCCAACAGCTTGAAAGACCACAAAAGCACCTCACCAAGAGGATTACTGGCCTCAAACATATGTCCTATGCAGCCCAACTGAAAAAACTCCGGTTGTACTCAGTGGCATATCACTTACTCAGAGGTGATCTCTGCCTGACTTACAAAGCCATGTCCAACTCAGAATTGATGGACATGCTCCACCTAAAGAAATCCAAGTCACTGCAAGCCACGTGCTCTAGTGAGCTAAACCTCGCCACAACAATAAATAGAACATGCTGGAGGGATAGATTCCTGTCACAGAGACTCCCCATGCTTTGGAACAAAATTCCTAACTACATTAGGCAGAGCCCCTCACTAACACTCTTCAAGAGAAGCCTTGACGAGTGGATGGGTAACAGAAAGTACACCCCTGGGATCACTTCATTGACTCTGCTTGACAGAGGCTCAGTTAATTAATCAATGGGGCAGCGAAAGCCGACACACTCTGGCTAGGCTTATAAATGCCCTCGGGCAGACAGCCTGGTACCTACCTATGAACCATGACCACTCAATCATGTCCACTTGAACAGCAAACCAGTAGCCCTATGCAGTCAGACATACATTTAGACATTATGGTATATGTAGTGTATTTATTTATTCATTTACTCACTCTTTCTTGATGGGGTTAGTCCTACTAGGAGAGTGTCCTCTTTTCAAAGTCGACCCAAGGTAGTATTCATACCAACCAGGGGAAAGTTTGCCAATACACCAGGGAACTTCCACGACTCATTACCATACTCATGAACCATAAGCCCGATGAGCTTGTGCATGCATACATTCCATTCCTGGTGCAGTGGTGGCTGGGAGAATGGAACAGTATGGTGGACAGACAGGAATGAACTGAGGTGAATGCAGGTTCCAAAGCAGAGAGCTAGATTGAAGCGCAGAAGATATCTGAAGAGGTTATACTCAATCCAGAGAATTTATTTCAGAAGGAGCTATTCTGTAGTTTGAAGGAAGATGAGTGATCACAAGTTGGAGTCATAGTTACAACCCTCCAATCCCAAGGGTTGCGGGATGAGTTATTGGTTAATTTGCTAGAGAAAAATAAACCAGAGAGGGAAATGATTTATTGTGAGGAGAAGCAATGGAAAGGATTCGAAAAGAAGAGGCAGAAAAAATCAATAGAAAGTTGTTTGCAGA
>NC_056751.1:56035533-56040533 GCF_019279795.1 Protopterus annectens | reverse complement strand
TAGTGTGCATTGGGCAGGGCGGCCGCCCAACAGACAACCTCTCCTGCTATGGGTCCTACTGCAGCACAGTCTATTGTACATGGCAAAGAATGGAATAACCAGATGTAGATGTACAACTGTAGAAGTGTGGGTGTATATATACCCATACCTACATGGAGTGAAACCTCCCCCTCTCCTTAGTACAAATGTGTACATACAAAGACAGACTCTAATTAAATACTCACATATAGATATATACATATGCAGACACCCATACATCCATATGTCATTAGACAAATCTATACAGCAATATATATATATATATATATATATATATGCATATACATACAGATATATGCATATGCATGTATGTAGATATGTAGAAATATATATGTATATATGTGTGTAAACATACATATATATATATATAGTGAGGATATTTATTGAATCATGTATTTAAATCACATCTGTTAACCGGGTAAGTCTGGCTGAGCTTTTGGCTCATTTACAGCAGAGACCCGGAGAGAAAAGCTCCTCAGGACTAGAAAACAATTTGTTAAATAGTAGTATAGAGCAGATATATATATATATATATATATATATATATATATATATATATATATATATATATATATACATATATAGATCTATATATAGCTTTGAAGAAGTAAGAGCAGTACTAAGGAAAATGAAGTCAGGGAAAGCAGCTGGCTCAGATGAGGTCACAGCAGATATGATAAAGATGATGGGTGAGCTACGGGAGAAATGGCTCCTGAGGGTACTAATTGCAGTGTGGAGAGAAAGGCGTATTCCAGATGACTGGAGAATAAGCATACTCGTGCCAGTGTACAAGAACAAAGGGGACATCCACAACTGTGGGCAGTACAGAGGCATCAAACTCCTACCACATTGCATGAAAGTTCTGGAGAGGGTGATTGATAAACGGATACGCAGAATAGTAGAATGTAAGATGGGAGATAAACAGTTCGGATTCAGATCAGGATGCAGCACAATTGACCCGATGTTTGCATTGAGACAGATACTTGAGGAGAAACTAGAGAAGAGGAGAGAGTCAAATTGGGCTTTCCTAGACTTGGAGAAAGCATATGACAAGGTCCCAAGAAAGCTGATCTGGTCAGTACTGCAGTGGTTTGAAGTCCCAGAAATATTGGTAGAATTAGTACAGGCTATGTACAAGGACCCAATGACTCAAGTATGAACAGTGTTTGGCCTCACTGAGGGGTTCCCAGTGGGAGTGGGTGTACACCAGGGTTCAGCTCTGAGCCCACTGCTGTTCATACTGGTAATGGACTACATCAGCAAACAGGTTGGAGGGGTCAGAGCAACAAAGCTGCTGTATGCAGACGATGTGGCATTACAGGCAGACTCTGATCTAGAACTTCAGCAAAGGATAGGAGAATGGAATGCAAATCTGAAGGCACATGGGATGAAAGTAAGCACAGATAAGACATTGGTAATGGCAGCAGATAGGATAATCAGAAGAAGCTGAGAATAGAGATAGATGGGAAGATAGTGGAACAGGTACACAGCTTCAAGTATCTGGGAGGGGTGGTTGAGAAGAAGGGTAGTCTGAATGAAGAGGTCAAAGCTAGAATCAGAGGGGCTGCAGCCAACTGGCATAGAGTATCAGGTGTAGTATATGACAGAAGAATGCCAAAGAAGCTGAAAAGTAAGGTGTACAAGACAGTGGTGTGACCAGTACTACTGTATGGTACAGAAACCTGGATAGTAAACGCAGAACAGCTGAAGAAGCTAGAGGTGATGGAAATGAAGTGCCTGAGAAAGGTGGTAGGATGCACACTGCGGGACAGGTGAAGAAATGAGGACATAAGAGCAGAAGCCAAAGTAGCTCCAATTGCAGAAAAGATCAAAGAAAACAGATTACAATGGTAGGGGCACATGTGTAGAAAAGCAGAAGACAATCTGGTGAGGGAGATTTGGGACAGACAGGAAGAAGGTAAGAGGAAGCGAGGGCATCCAGGAAAGAGGTGGATGGATTGTGTGAAAGAAGATTTGCAACAGTCAGGCATGAGTGTTGAAGAAGGTAGGAGAGTGTCACTGAATCAAGAGAGTTGGCGACAGTTAATACGATACCCCGACCCCATGTAAATGGGAAAAAGGGGATGATGATGATGATATATAGATAGATATAGATATGATACACCAGTTAAGGATTACATATGTTCACAGGCCGTGGCAATGGGGGTGAGGGGTCCAATCATCAAACGTGTAACACGTAGCTTCAACCCCTCCACCTAGACAGGTGAAACATACAAACACATGATACATATAAACACACCACTGCTTCCCATACCACAGGCAGGATACTACCAGTGGGAGAGACCTGCCAAGTCTACTCTTGAAACAAAGACGTCAATGTCCCTTGTGGGACATCCCAAAAATTAATGATCATCAGAGTCAGTCCCTGTAATGATTTATCTAACTAGGCTGTATACGTTCACAGACCAGTAGGTTGTGCAAGCCTGATGAACCATGGGTTGACACAATGTACGACATGGGTCCTGAGACATGGAGAGTGGGCAGTGTGTAGTGGTGTGGTTAGACCCCACCTGCACCCACAGTAAGGATGAGCGCTGGAGAGGAGGGGCAGGTGGGGGAACTATGGGTATGCAATTATGGGCCTAGGTGTGCAGGCATTGGCTGGCACAGCTGTATTCGAACCACCCCGGGGATGGAAGTAATATTGCGAATTGAACATAGCTTACACCTATTCCTCTCAACCTCTAAGAGTAAAACCACTGGACAGAACCTAAATCGTTGGGGGGACAAATAGGGACAGAAAGCATATATTCCACTTACAACCTTAGAACGCCGATAGAACAATAGGTTATGCATTAGCATGACTCATCTGAAGGATGTGGGGTCCTAAACCCAATTACTTGTCTGTATTCAATGGCGTCATTTCCCAGGTATTTGCCAGACAGGTGCAGATTGTAAGAGGAATACACCAATATTATGAAGCAAACCCCAGACAGGCCGTGGATTCTGTACAGTCGACAGGCATGCTTACGGCTAACGGGCAGCCATTCCCGATATGGGTCCCACCGCAGCACAGTCCAGTTTACATGGCTAAGTATGGTATAACTATATGCGTTGTTGCATAACCCACTACAAAACACCTATAAACACATGGTCACAACACCCCACTGGAGGCATGTAAGCCGATGTAATACGCATCACAAGGTATTATTGTAGTCCTCACCCCCCACCCAGGGGTGTGAGTGCCCGAGGCAAACACCAAATGCAGTGCATATGTACAGCTGTTGTCATAGACAACATGGCCAGCTGTGGACCTTCCCTGCAGCCATCCTGTACATCCCTGAATAATCCCCCTACTAACACCCCCCCTTTGTGCCCCATGCACACCATGTACCTATCAGCCCCTGTTCCATTTCTATTAATGTCTACGGGTACATGTAGGTGACACGCTCTTCCCCTACTATATTGCCAGTATCTGGAATCGCAACCCACATGTACTATCACAGCTGTCCCACAGGACATATGTAACTAACATAGGAAGGAACACCACAAGCACACCTGGAGCAATACAGGCTCACCACCTTGCTAACCCCCCCACCTCACACTCTATACCACTACATCAACTAGTGATACCGACACCTCTTGTCCTGCCTTGCATACAAATCCCAACATCCGACATACCATCCCTATTGCTCCCCATCCAATTATACCTACGGGCTACTATACAGTTACAATTTCACCCCTACTACCTACCTGCTTACTCCTTAGCTATTCGCCTCTACTGTACCACACAGGTATGGAATAACTACACCTACCCCGAATACCTGCATGTAACCTATCTAGACCTGTGAAACAGGAATCCTACCTCACCTTAAACTGACCTTTGTCAACAGTCATACCTGACATGTAAACCTGACCTAAGCATGGATAATACTGACAGTTTAACATAAACTAAGCATGATTAATGGGGGGCATACCTATGTTATGTCTGTTACCCTCTATGAATGTGAACACCCCAGTATTACTTGGGATACGTAGCTAGGGTCAATGTAGAGCTCTGCACCCCAGGCCACCACTGACAATGGACAAGCATTCAGTCCGAGTATCCTGGTTGACAGAGGTGAACAAAATGCACAACATTGCACGTGTGTATGCGGGAGCAAGCAGGTGTAAGCCTGTTTGGCCGCCGGTATCCGAGTACCACACTGGTGAAGCAATGTAGAGGCTAACTGAGTGCAAGACGCCGCAACTAGAGGGCAATAATGCTGTGCTTCATGCAAACAAGTGCATACCCGCCTACAAATGTTCTACAGTGCCTAAGTCACCCTGTAGCCAACAGCTGTTGTTGTGGCTATTAACAAAATAATCTGCACTGCCAGGTTGCAAACCCCTGACGCTGCACACTGTAGTAGACGTGAGTTCCACTAAGACATGGTGGATACACATTCAGCTGCTGTGATCACAAACACATCATCCAGCACAGGCATCCAACAGTATAGGAAATTTATATAAGTGTGTAGATTAATATCAGAACACGTGTCCATTCCTCAACCACAGTATTATGAGCAGTCTATGTGCAGCACAGAACAGTGCCTGTCCAATCATACTGTGACCTGCATAATACCGAAGGGAATAATGATATACGGTGCACACCGTGGGTGCATGTGAGCGTGCTGCATGCACAGTATGTCACACCTGGGGCATTGGTTCTGTGGAACCGGGAGATGTGGCTGGCCAGGTGTGTGAGCAAACCACTGCTACACAATACCCTGGCAGGATGCTACCAGTGGGAGAAACACTGTAGACCATCTAGGTCTACTCTTGACATAACAACAGATCTGTCCCTGGCAAGATGAACCAACAGTTGTGGGTCACATCAATGTCACCACCAGTATCGGAGGAGGATCAAGGGAAGGCTGGTACATATGTGGACTAAACGGATGAAGAGCCTGCAGACGCTTGGGTGGGGACAGTATACTGGAGGTGTACTGAGACGTGCA